>NW_024429180.1:40638607-40773607 GCF_017639785.1 Mesocricetus auratus | reverse complement strand
GCCTCTCAGTTGTCAGTCTGGGGTCCAAGATCACCCCATTGCTCAGGTCAGCTGTTTCTCCTGGTTTCACCAGCCCAGTCTTGACCCCTTTACTTGACACTCCTCTCTGCCACCGGGTTCCAGGAATTCAGTTCAGTGTTTAGCTGTGGGTGTCTGCCTCTGCTTCAGTCTGTCACTGGATGGAGGTTCTAGGATGGCATACAAGATAGTCGTCAAACTCCTTATCAAAGATGGGCATTTAAGACAGTCTCTTCATTATTGCTTAGTTTGCCAGTTGGTGTCATCCTTGATCTCTGGACCAGATCTCTCTTCAAACCTAAAATGACTCCCTCTATTATGGTATCTTTCATCTTGCTCTCATCTATTCTTCCTCCGACTCAAACTTCCTGCTCCCCTATGTCCTCCTCTCCACTCCTTTTCTCCCCCTCTCTTTTTCCTGACTCCCTCTTCCCTCCCGCCATGCTCCCAATCTTCTCAGGAAATCTTGCCTCATTCTACCTTCTCTGGTGTACCATGCATATCCCTCTTAAGGTGGTTTCAATTTCCCAGACTCTCTGGCAGTGGTATTATAGGCTGGCAATGCCCTGATCCATGTCTAAAATCTATATATGGGTGATTACATACCATGTTTGTATTTTTGTGACTAGGTATTTCACTCAGGAGGGATTCTTCTAGTGCTACGCATTTGCCTGCAAATTTCAAGATTCCATTGTTTTTGTTTTCTGCTGACTACTACTCCATTGTGTAAATGTACCATGTTTTCTCTATCTACTCTTCAGTTGAGGGGCATGTAGGTTGCTTCCAGGTTCTAGCTATTACAAATAGTGCTGCTATAAACATAGTCCTTGTTATATGAATGTGCATCTTTTGAGAATGTGCCTAAGAGTGGAATATCTGGGTCTTGTGGTAGACTGTTTCCCATTTTCCTGAAGAATCTCCATACTGATTTCCATAGTGGCTGTAAGAGTCAGCACTCCCACCGGCAGTGGAGGAATGTTGCCCTTTCTCCACATCCTCTCCAGCATAAACTGTCATTGGTGTTTTTGATTTTAGCCATTCTTACAGGAGTAAGATGGTATCTCAAAGTTGCTTTGATTTGCATTTCGCTGATTGCTAGGGATGTTGAGCACTTTCTTAAGTGTCTCTCATCCATTTTAGACTCCTCAACTGATAATTCTCTATTTAGTTCTGTAGACCACTTTTTAATGTGATCCTTTGGTGCTTTGGAGACTTGCTTCTTGAGTTCTTTGTAAATTTTGGAGATCAGCCCTCTGCCAGATGTGTGGTTAATAAATGTCTTTTCCCATTCTGTGGGCTGCCATTTTGTCTTGCTGACTGTGTCCTTTGCCTTACAGAAGCTTCTCAGTTTCAGGAGGTCCCATTTATTAATTGTCAATCCCATTGTCTGTGCTACTGGTGTTAAGTTCAGGAAGCAGGCTCCTGAGCCAACTTTTCAAAAAGTACCCCCACTTTCACTTCTAAGTGGTTCAGTATGACTGGATTTATGTTGAGGTCTTTGATCCATTTGAACTTAAGCTTTGTTCATGGCAATAGACATGGATCTATCTGTAGCCTTCTACATGCCAGCATCTAGTTATGTGTAGCAAGCTGTCAGTGTGTTCATGGCTATGGTGCTACCATACTTCACAATGATCAGAGGCTCAGAGCTAAGGAGGTGAAATGAAGACAAAGACAGTAGCTCATTCTTACAAGGAGAATGGCCTTTATTATTACAAGGGTAGAGACTTATATACCAAAGTCAGTTATGGTGGAAAACACCAAGGTCAGAAGCCTACATTCACAGGGCACTCCAGCAAAGGGTGAGCCAAAAAGAGGAATTAGCATTTAGACAATAAACAGGAATTTATATGCAAGCCTTACTGGGACAAGGTGATGAGAAATGTTTTGCTAAAAGCTCCTGGTAACAAGCAGTCAACAGACCCCCATGGGGGAAAGGTACAACAGTTATGCCAGCACTATTTGTTGAAAATGCTTTCTTTTTTCCATTGTATAATTTCAGCTTCTTTGTCAAAAACTAAATATTCAGATGTGTGTGGTTAATATCAGCATTTTCAATTTGATTCCATGGGACTACCTGTCAATTTTTGTGCCAATACCAAACTGTTTTTACAGGGTTGTAGCTCTATAATAGAGCTGGAAATCAGGGATGGTGATGCCTCGAGACGTTCCTTTGGTGAACAGGGTTGTTTTGGCTACCCTGGTTTTTCTGTTTTTCCATATAAAGTTCAGAATTGTTCTTTCAAGGCCTGTGAAGAATTGTGCTGGGATTTTAATGGAGATTGTATTGAATCTGTAAGATTGCTTTTGGCAAAACTGCCATTTTTACTATGTTGATCCTACCTATCTAAGATCATGGGAGCTCTTTCCATTTTCTGGTGTATTCTTTAATTTCTCTCTTTAAAGACTCAAAGTTCTTGTGATATCCGTCTTTCTCTTGTTTGGCTAGCATTACCCCAAGATATTTTATGTTGTTTGTGACAACTGTAAAGGGTGATGTTTCTCTGATTTCTTTCTCAGCCCATTTGTTGTCTGTATATAGTAGTGTTACGGATTTTCTTGTGTTATTCTTGTGTACTGCCACTTTTCTGAAGGTATTCATCAGCTGTAGGAATTCCTTGGTAGAGATGATATGAAAACTATCATATCATCTTCAAATGGTGAAAGTTTGACCTCTTACTTTCTAATTTGTATCCCCTTGATCTCCTTTTCTTGTCTTATAGCTCTGGATACAACTCCTTTGACAAAATCCAACACCCGTTCATGATAAAGGTCTTAGAGAGATCCAGGATAACAGGAAAATACTTAAACATAATAAAGGCTATATACAGCAAACCAACAGCCAACATCAACGTAAGTGGAGAGAAACATGATTCCTCTAAAGTCAGGAATAAAACAAGGCTGTCTACTATCTCCATACCTGTTCAATATTCTACTTGAAGTTCTAGCCAGGAGAATGTTTACAACAGGCATTTAACCAGGACATAGTGAGCTGTTGCTTAGCATATGAAAATGTGTGGTCATTAAAATAAATCAGCAATTTAATTAAAATAAATAAAAATAGTAAAAAGTGACAACTGTGGGAATGGCAGCTGGTCTGCTTGAGCTTTTCTTAAGACCTAGGCTTAGGAGAAAGGGAAGGCACATTACAATGCAAAACAAAGCATGGTATAGAGGTTCTCCCTTTGACTCTAGCCTGTCAGCCATTTTGCAATAAGGTTATCTACATATGGCGCCCCTTTCAGTTATTTGAGTCCACCTCTCTTTGTTTACAGCTATTTTCTTTTTTCCTCCATATTTTTATTTAACTTTTTACATGTGTCAGTTCCCTCTCCCTCCCCTCCTCCCCCACCCACCAATCCTCCCAACCCCTCTCCCCCCTCCACCCCTGCTCTGCTTCCCAGGGAGGACAAAAGCTTGCATGATGGATTTTCAGAGTCTGTCACATCATCCCTGGAAGGCCCTAGGTTCTTTCCCATGTGTTCAGGCTGAGTGAGCATCCCTCAGAGTCCCTCTGTATGCCAGGAATAAATACTGCTTCACTCTCACAGGTCCCACAGATTGCCAAGGCCTCCTCCCTGTCACCCAGGTTCAGTGGGAGGGTGTCTGGATCAGTCGCATGCTGCCCCTCAGTCATCAGTCTGGGGTCCATGTGTTCCCCCTTGTTTAGGTCAGCTGCCTCTCTGGGTTTCACCAGCCTGATCTTGATTCTTTTTGTCATCACTCTTCTTCGAAACTGGGTTCCAGGAGTTCAATTCCGTTCAAAGCTGTAGGTGTCTGCCTCTGCCTCCATCAGCTATTGGATGAGAGTTCTAGGATGGCATATAAGGAAGTCATCGTTCTCATTATCATGGGAGGGCATTTCAGGTAGCCTTAATGCTGGTTCGTGTCATTCTTATAGATCTGTGAAGATCTCACTAATGCCAGATCTCTCCCCCAACTTATAATGGCTCCCTGTTTTATGGTATCTCCCATCCTTCTCTCCTCCATACTTACCCTGGCTCAACCTTCCTGCTCTCCCGTATCCTTCTCCCCCCTCCTCTTTTCTTCTCTCTTTCTCCCCCACAATCCAATTAGGAGATCTCATCCCATATCCCTTTTCTGGTTACCATGCATATCTCTCTTAGGGTGCTCCCTACACCCCAGGCTCTGTAGCAGTGGGATTGTGGGCTGGCAATGCCCTGCTCCATTTCTTAAATCCATATATGAATGAGTACATGACATGCTTGTCTTCTTGTGACTGGGTTACCTTATTCAGGATGGTTTCTCCTAGTGCCATTCATTTGCCTGCAAATTCCAAGATTCCATTTTTTTCTGCTGAGTAGTACTTTACTGTGTAAATATACCACATTTTCTCTATTCAAAATTCAGTTGAGGGGCATCTAGGTTCTTTCCTGGTTCTGACTATTACAAATAATGCTGCTATGAACATAGTTGAGCAGATGTCCTTATTGTATGAGGGTACATCTTTTTGGTATATGCCTAACAGTAGAATTGTTGGATCTTGTGGTAGACTGATTTCCATTTTCCTGGGGAATCTCCATACCGATCCCCAAAGTGGCTGTACAAGTTGGCACTCCTACCAGCAGTGGAGGAGTGTTCCCCTTTCTCCACATCCTCTCCAGCATAAACTGTCATTAGTGTTTTGATTTTAGCCATTCTGATAGGAGTGAGATGGTTTCTCAGAGTTGTTTTGATTTGCATTTCCCTAATGGCTAATGATGTTGAGCACTTTATCAAGTGTCTCTTGGCCATTTTGGACTCTTCTATTGAGAATTCTTTATTTAATTCTTTACCCCATTTTTTAATTGGATCCTTTCTGGCAACTTGCTTCTTGAGTTCTTTGTAAATTTTCGAGATCAGCCCTCTGTCAGATGTGGGGTTTGTGAGTATCTTTTCCCATTCGTTTTGTCTTGTTGACTGTGTCCTTTGCCTTACAGAAGCTTCTCAGTTTCAGGATGTCCCATTTATTATTTGTCAATGTCAGTGTTTGTGCTACTGGTGTTATGTTCAGGAAGTGGTCTCCTGTACCAATTCATTCAAGGTTACTTCCCACTTTCTCCTCTAAGAGATTCAGTGTGGCTGGATTGATGTTGAGGTCTTTGATCCATTTGGACTTAAGTTTTGTGCATGGTGACAGATATGGATCTATTTGCAGTCTTCTACATGCCAGTGTCCAGTTACTCCAGCACCATTTGTTGAAGATGCTTTCTTTTTTCCATTGTATACTTTTAGCTTCTTTGTCAAAGATCAGGTGTTCAAAAGTGCCTGGATTGATATCAGCGTCTTCGATTTGATTCCATTGGTTTACCTGTCTGTTTTTTTGTTTCAATACCAAGCTGTTTTCAAGACTATAGCTCTATAATAGAGCTTGAAGTCAGGGATGATGATGCCCTGGAAATTCCTTTATTGTACAGGGTTGCCTTGGCTATTCTGGGTCTTTAGTTTTTCCATATAAAGTTGAGTATTGTCCTTTCGAGGTCAGTGAAAAATTGTGCCAGTATCTTGATAGGAATTGCATTGAATCTGTAGATTGCTTGTGGTAAGATTGCCATTTTTTACTATTTTGATCCTACCTATTCAAAAGCATAAGAGATCTTTCCATTTTCTGGTATCTTCTTTAATTTATTTCTTTAAAGACTCTACAGGTCTTTCACCTTTTTGGTTAGAGTTACCCCAGTATATTTTATGGTGTCTGTGGCTATTGTTTACAGCTATTTTCAACTCTTATAAATTCAGTTTTCTTTTTCATTTATTTCTTCAGTTGACTAAAACATATGCCTGGCTCTTTGCTTGCTTAATGTGATAACAGAGTCTATAACATATATTAATTTGTATTCAGTTTGAGTCATACATTTTACCCCTTTAGTATGAAATACTGCAGGTATCTAACTTATGGCTACTATGTAAGAAAACTATTCGTAAGTTTCTACATAAGCTGGTATAATATCTTGTGTATATTTCTTTAAATAATATGTAACATGTTCATCAAACATGGGAAAATGTTCTCCAAAAGATTACTTTTAGTACCTATGGCTAGATAGTACCCACATCTCAACAGTATCATAACAAAGAAACTGTGTTATGATTTTAAAAAAAAAGTGTGATTGGAAATCTTAGCTTGACTAAATGAGCCCCAAACCAATGAATATGTTTGTGTTTGCATTCTTGTGTCTACAAAAATGAACAGAACTAATCTACAGTGACAGAATAAAGCCAGTGATACAGGGAAGCTTCCTGTTCTTACATTGGGCGAGTGCTATAATATCTAGAAAAGAATCTGAGGGAATATTCTAGGTCACCTTCATGTTCTATTCTCTGATTTATGTTACTTCAGTATTTATATGTGTGAATTTCTGATTCAATTTTCTACCTAGTAAAATAGTCAATGCATTTGTGTATAATACATATATCTTCTTTGAAAAAAATAAAACAAAACTACTTTTAGAAAAGCAGAATTTTCGGCACACATACTTTAGGTTAAAAAACAAATACATATCCCAGCTAGAAAAAGAACTGAACTTAAAATAAATATAATATATGAAAAACAGTGACAAAATTTTTTAACACAAACTGTGTTTGAACTACAGTCTATATAAAAATAATACATAGAGGAGTAAAATCATATAGAAAAAAGTTTTGGAAATTTGATAGTATCCTTAGGTACATCCGTAGACTGAACCTTCTAGCAGTGAATCCATATTAATACAATGCCATAAACATTGGTATTTTATTTACACATGTCTATAATACTTTTTCAAACATCTGAGTGGACACTAAGTAATTTTCTGGAGAGAAAATCTTTATGGTATGAGTTCAAATGAGAGAGATCTCAGCTTGAAAAGAAAATTACAAAATCCCCCTAACAGTCAGGTAATTGTGCATTGATAGATCTAGAAAACACAGAGTATCTTCTTCCAATATGAATCCAAAGCCCAGAGAAGAGTATTGCATTAGAAGTCAGTAACTATCAGTGTCTATGCTCAAACCAATGCCTTTATTTCTGTGACCAGTGAACACGGAAGGTGAAAATAACTCTTATTGTCCTAGGTTACCTTCTGTTGATGTGACAAAGCATACTGACTCAAAGCAAAATGAAGAGAAAAGAGTTTATTTGACCTATACCTTCAAGTCACAATCCATTATTCAGGGGAGCCACGGCAGAAACACAAGCAGGAACTGAAACAAAAACTGTGGAGGAGCACTTCTTACTGACTTGTTCACTGGCTTGCTCAACAAGTTTTATTATTCCTCTCAGGCCCCCCCTGCTGAGTGATGATGCCACCCACAATGTGCTGAGCCTGCCAGCCACATCAATCAAGACAGTATCTCGTAGACATGCCCATAAGCCAATCTGATGGAGACATTTCTTAATCTGATGTTCCCTCTCCTCAAGTGACTGTAAATTGTGTCATGATGACAATAAACTTATAAATTGAGTACATTTAATGTCCCAGGCATCTGATTTAAAATATCATGATATTGATCATCTGCTTATTACATACCTTCTAGCATTCCAGAAATATTAACAGAACACAATGCCTACATAGCCCAACTCCTAAGATTACTGTTGTCTATATACTGTAGCTATTCCATTGGGAATGCTTTATATCTATATGGAAGATTTTTTTTCCTCTATTTTTCATTTAAATTAGAAATAACATTGTTTCACATGTCAATCCCAGTTCTCTCTTCCTTCTATCCTCCCCTGACCCCACTAGCCCCCATCCCATTCCTGTCTGCTCCACAGGGAAGTTGAGTTCTTTCATGGGGGATCATCAAAGTCTGTCACATCATTTGGAGCAGGGCCTAGATTCTCCCCTGAAGGTCTTTCATAAAATCAATAATTTAAGTCAAGGATTCAAAATGAGATTAAACTGGTCTTTCATCATTGGAGTCCTTTCTCTTTGTTCAGTAGTGAGGGTAGTCCCTTTCCTCAGAGTGATTTTCTATGAAGAAAACACAGAGACCTAGTTTTATCCTCTGTGTGTATGTGTGTGTATGTTATGTAAGCATGTAAATGGAGGTATAGACAGGCCACTTTAGGGTATATGTAACCCACTGTGTCATGCTCTGCTTTGTATTCCTGAGAGAGGTCTTCTCACTGAAACTAGTAATATGCCGTTGGCCAGAACAACCCAGTGACATCATCTCCACAGGCTAATATGCTTGGGTTATAGGCACAGAGTTGTGTCTCACTATTTTATGTGTATGTTGAGAATTTGCATGCAGAATTTCAAGCTTGCACAGTAAGTACTCTTACCTCTTGTCTGCTAAGTAAGTCATCTCCCCAGCAAAGTTTTCCCCTTTTATCTTCACAGATTCCTGGGGAAAAGCATCAATAACCATATCCATTCTGAAGAGCAGCAGGTCTCAGCCATGTTTGGAGCTCACAAGTAGTCATATAGCTAGCTAAACGTGAGATTCCTCTATTAAAATGCTTATACATGATGGCTGCAGCTTTCCTACATTAGAAATAAACAGAAAGTGAGAGGTCTTTACTTATTCTAGACATCCAGAGTTCATATTAGGCTGCCCATTTATGTGCAATGATGAGTAGTATTACCATTTTCACATTTTTCAAGGTTGAATAGTGTATAATTATAAATTTAAATGTAAACACTCCATTTCATATGAAATAATTAAACAGTGGAAAAATACAAATGGATACCTGGTCAGTTAAAGACAGTGATCCACAGATCATATGTGTCTTGAAAACAGCATACTAGCATCATTGAAAATATTAAAATAATGTTCAGAGCCAAAAAGGAGTTTCATGTACTGAGAACACATATCTTATAATATCACTTGATGAAGTGATTCCTTACAAGGTTAAAGGTTTCAGAATTATCTAGAGTTGCAGAGTTTTTCAATAGAATATATATGTTTCCGATATCCTAAATAATACATATATTTCCAGCCATCAGACAGGACCGCTGAAATTCTTTATTTTTATTTTTTTTTTAAAGCAAAGATTCTTTCACGTTTTAGAAATGCTATTAGTGCCTAGGTATATGTATGCTAATCTTAGAGCTAGCTTGATGAAAGGGAAGGACACCTGAGGCCACTGTAGGAGGATTGTGTTGACACTTTCTAAACTTTTAGAATCAGAAAGCTGTAGGTGGCTGCCAATTCATTTGTCTTACAAACGGAGCATATGTTCACATACTGGTGTCTTATAAACCTGAAGGCATCAACTGCAATTGTCACTAACTCCAACCCAATATTTGTTTTCAATCATTTCTAACCCAAGAGGCCTGGATGATACAAACCCAATTTAAAGGCTAACAAAATTCTCGCCTCCTGTCTGTATTGCAGTGCATGATCCGTCTCATATAAAGGAGACCTCCACTGTCTCTCCGAGCTGAAACACTCTCTTTATTTCAGCTTTCCAATACAAGCCTAAAAACAGGGATGCCAAAGACTCAGATGTATTTGTGATGTCTGATTAGTTCAATTGGTCTGTGATCCCCTCGGCATTGCTCTGTACTCGTATTTTCTTTGATGCAAAAGAAATGACAAGTTGTTTGCTTAACACAGAGTTCACAGGTCTGACCTAGCGATAGGGTTGAAGCAGTAGCCCTCTGTGGGAAATAGACTCACTTTGTTTTTCTGTAAAATGAGAATGTGATGATCTATCCCAAGGTGGTTTTTGTTTGTTTGTTTGTTTTTATAAATAAGGATTAAAACAAGGAATAAAGAGTTTGACAAATCACATCATATATGCAAACTTCCTTCATCCATAGATAATGATTTGACTAGCTTCCCTTACACAAAAACTCAGCATGACGCTTTCTCTTTTGGGGGGTAAAGGGGCAAGTAGATCAATCATTATTTCAGTTTACCATTTTTTTGATGTCTGCCAAAATAAATTATAGAGAGAGTTTGGCTCTTTCTTAAAAGAAGAGGCACTAAGGCATTTGGTCCATCACTGTCATCTCCCTCTCTGATTCCTCTCATCTGTCACAACACAGTAGTTATGAAAAATGAAACCATAAATTCAATTTAGAGGGCAATTTGCAGCTAATCTTTGGAGTAATTCCAGTGTGAATAATACAGTAATTCAAATGCATGGTCAGTCAATTCAGCCTTGATTTATTAGTATTTAAGAAATCTTTCTTTCATCAGTGATAATTACTAAACAAGAGAAAATAATTTTCCAAAATTATCTCCCTTCATCTCAGGCTTTCAGTTATGAAAAGATGTTACATTGTTTATTAAAATTATGATGATAAAGAAAAGGTTCTGCTCTGTTACTTAAAGACACAAGATATCTTTAGATTACAAGGAAGAACTCTTTGCAGGTCTTGTAGCAACTGTTCAGCTTTAGGTTATAGCTGCCTGTTTTATCCCCAAGACATGACTCCCATTAGCATTAACATTTTAAATATCTAGCATAAGAGCCTTTGAATTTGATATTGATTTCCAGCATTGTGTATGCCTTAAAGGATGTATTAAAATCTAGCTACAAAGAAAATGACATTTTTGTTCAAGCCTAAACAGGTTTATCTGAGATATTTTCCAACTTATTAAAACTCTACATTCTGACACATTTGGTACATTGTGAGTAAGTGCATTCATATGCCTATGTTTAAACAGAGAGTAACATCCCATTAAAACCTAGGAAGAACTGTTCTCTGAAATAGTTCACACTCATTTTCTTTTCTGTATTTTATTGCAAGTTCTTTAACTGCTGTGGGTTAACTACAGAAACAGGTATTTAAAACACAAAGCAATACAAAGAACCAGAAGCTAATGCCTTTTTCTTATTTTATTTTGCCTTATGCCAAAAACCATGCACACACAATAAAACCACTTGTTTCTATTCATCCTACCCTCTGTGTTTCACCTATCTAAAAGCCAGGGCCATGAATCCTCCAGACTTTGTATTATTCCATTAAGCAGGCACAGTACTTTCAGTCCTAGGCATACAAAACCCCTTTCAGTCCTGGCATTCATTAAAATGAAGTAAATAAACAAGGGCTGAGTGATGTCCCCAGGGTTGTAGCTGTGAGCCAAGCCATTATAGGTGCTGTATAATACAAGCACAGGAGGGCATGGACTCCAAAGATACCATTCACTATGTTCTGTCAGTTGCTTTGTGAATCTGGTGATATTCTAATAGATGTGATATTAGTGATATTGCAAGTTGGTCAGTTTTGTCATTGACCTAGTATCTTGTGTATATAGTATGTATCTGGAAACAAGAAATATAAAATTTGAGAAGTGGGGAGCTTGCTAATACTGAATTTGCTACTTGGCACTAAGTGGCATCAGTTGAGAGAGCTAAGTTCAAATGAAGCCAAGAACATGCTAATTCCAGGTCACACAAGCCGCCAGCAAGCTCGTTTTTGGATAGTGAGCCTGTTTCCTATTTCACAGACTACAGACTGAAGAGCCAAAGATGCAGATGCCGCTTAACCTTGAGCTCTCCACCTACTTGCTTGTTTGCTCAATTTTTTTTCTGGCTGTTCTCTCATGGCTCTCTAAAAGGAGACTTGGGGTTGAGGTTAAAGCCAGAAAATGGAGGGAAAATAGATAGCACTGTATGCAGAGACATACCTTAGTTTCAGCTCCAGCCATTCCTCACCTGCCATGAGTTAAAGGTCATTTCTTTGACAGATGACACTGGAAGGATGGAGAGGCAGCATTATTTGCCATACAAATAGTAATGGATTTTAAAACTTCCCCATGTGCATTCTTATTATCCTTATTCTTTTCAGTTGTCTATTATAAAAATGACGTTAAATTCTTTAATTTTAAAAAAATATTAGGGAAAATTATCTGGTTATTTCATTGAATGTTTCAAGCTATAATTTTTGAAAGTAGGCATGTTTATTATTTTGCTTAGTTTATTATCTGTCGTCCATATACACAAAAAAAAGACAAATAGCAGAAAATACAGTTATTTAGACTTTTTTTGTTTTAGAAGAAAATTCTTCATGGTATTTTCATTGATATGGCTCTCCTATCAGGCCAGGCAGAGCTGTCCTAGACAGGTGGATTTCCTGTAAGCATGTAACTGTGCTTGGTCTGTCCAGTTGGCTTTTCTATTCTGGAGCTTGAGGCAACTGGTTACTTGCATCGGCTTTTGTGGAGTTTGCATCTACTCTTTAGGGTCCTAAGTAATTTTCTAGGGTATTGTTTACCTTACCTGAATTTCAGAGGACCCATTTTATTTGTTCATTTTTCCAAGTGGATTATATCAGGTCGTTTTTGTTTGGTTAACGAAGTTCGGGCCCTTTATATGTGAAAAGGATTGCTTGTTTAGTCTATTAAAAGCTGGCATTTGTTTATTTGCCACATTGAACTCCTATGTTTACTCAAGGTGGTTCATAGTGCTCACAATGCACTGTAGGTTTAATTTTCCCAGGTCTTTAAAATAATTCATATCTCCATTTCTTTCATGAAAGACCTGCCCCATGTTGCTCAGAATCCTGTTTTCAGGGAACTGGATCCCTGTTAGTGTTTCCTCTCCCAGAATTTGCTATTATTTTATCTTGTACATGCACTTTTAATTTTCTATTTTTCTCTATAAGCCTACTCACACTTTTAGACAATGTCTAATTCATTGGAGACACATTCAACTTTTATAGTGTGTGGTACCTAGAGGACAATCAATGTGTTAAGACAGCACGTCACTTTAAAAAAGTTTTGTTGAAGAACAATTGATAAATTGTATATATTTAAAGTGCATAAGGTAGTGACTTCATGTTTGTGTACATCATCAGATTTTTATCATAATCAAAGTAACAAATTAATCTCACACAATTGACCTTCTTGGAAGGAAGTACCTGGTAACAGGAATATATAGCATGTTAATTTCACCTTCAGTCTGCATGAGCAATTTTGTACACTTAAGTTGCTGTCTGGTACATTTGGCTGATCCCACGTGATTTTTACTCTGGCCATTTTTATTCTACTCTCACCTGGGAGTTTCTTACAACTGCAGAATGGCAAGCCCTAGACCAGTTGAATTAGAATGTGCCTTTTCCAAAGATTTCTTCTAGGTGATTGCTATAAATTAAAGTGTGTACCTTATTAAACTGTTATAAGTAACATTAATGCAATATGTAGGTTAATGGCTAGCAGATGACCAATGTTAACATCACCTGAAGACATTTTGAAAAGCTCAATTTTGTGTCTAGTCTCAGATGTACAAAGGAGACTACGAGTAACAGTGGTATCAAGATAACAAATTAAGCAACCCACCCCTCCCCTGCAGCCCAGGGGTTCTAATTCAGCTGAACACTTGAGAGCTGGATATCCTGTTACCTGATCACTCTTGGGAAAACAGAAAAACAAAGTCAAATGACACATAGCATTAGCACAAAGCAGATTATGGTATGCATTAGGTGATTGACTCAAATGTTTCTTCACAAATAACAAAGATCTAGCAAATAAGTATATTGCTGTAGACTTGAGTGTAAATGGCTCTATGTAGAAATAAGTTTCAAAAAGCCATTTATTGTGATTCGTAAATAATCTTAGTGTTTTAAAGGTGTATTTGACTCAGGTAAGTCCAATGTAACAACAGGGTGAAATTGTTTGTTCCCAACAATAACACCTAGACCTGCGTTTGCCCCTCCCCATTACTATTTTATTGTTTCTAGGTGTTTTCTGTTTCTTGGGTGTAACCATGAGGTTCATACAATGTCATAATCTCAAGCATCTTTGTGTAGAATAGCAATGTCACCCTTCTCTTGTAGTTGAGGAAAATGAGATATTGGGAAGCATGGATTCCTTCTTATTACTGTGTGGTTAGGATTTTCTGAGCAAGGCAGGGAGTAAATGGGAGATTTTGAAGGGAGGAATTTAAGTGAGAAATGATGTAACTATAACAATCTCAAAAATAAAGAAAATATTTTTAAAATTCCATTAATATTTATTAAGGCAGTGGATGTTTTAATGAATCTTGTTGAACATAATGTTTAGATACAACTCAATTTTCCCTTTTTAAAAGACACATTTATTTCTCCATTTATGTCTTTATACATATTTGGTTTCGGTTGACCCTTGTTAGTATTTAGGCATTTGTACTGGCCTGCTTCGGTGATCTAACAGGCTACTCCTTTAGCCGCAGTCTCTCAGAACACCGTCTGTGCTCATCACTATGTACCCTTTTAAAAGAGCCCTGCTCACATCCCATCTCTCTCTCTTTCTCTTCCTCTGCCCCTTCTCTCTCTTCTGTCCTCTCTCTCTCTCTCTCTCTCTCTCCCCCTCTTTCTCTCCTCTATCTATGTCTCCTCTTGTCTTTTTTCTCTCCCACTGTTCCTGTCTCCAGAGGACAGTCCCTTCACCCTTTTTACCATCCTTTTCCCTAATAAAAAGTAACCCTCTTCTTGAACGCTGTCTCACTCCAGTGCTGCTTTTTAAAAATTACAATAACCCTGTCTTTGATTATGGCCATTCACATTCTCATGTCCTTCCTCTCTGCTTGAATATCTTTTCTCCAAAGATGTCCTTTTGCACTTTCATGTCGCATGTTTTCTATTTCACCCTCCCCCGACCTATCTCCCTTAAAGTCTTATTTTTTTCTTTCCCATCACATGCCCCTTTCTACTTTCTTAGCATAAACACACACTACCTTTCACATACATAGCAAACACACATATACTTGTAAAAATAATATCGCGTGAGAAAGAATGTGCTTTGTCTCTGTGTGCTTTAATTAATATATTTTACAGTTTCATCATTTCCTACAAATTGCATAGTTTATTTTTTCTTAGATATTTGATCATTATATGTGCCACCTTTCATTATCTTTTCATCCGCTAGGGGCATCTAGGATGATTTCATTTCCTTACTGTTGTGAAATCCAGGAGCAATGAACGTGGATATATAAGCACCTCAGTTATAGGACAGAATGTCTTTGGCATGAATGCCCAAAGTGGTATAGCTCCTTCATACAGTATTTTGAGTTTTAACCTTTTGAGAAAACTCCATAACAATTATCATAATGGCTTCACCAGGTTGCAGTCTCACAAACAATAAAAATTCCTCTTTCTCCTCACCCTTACCGACATTTGTTGTCATTTGTTTATTGGAGATAACCATCTTCACAAGGGTAAAGTGGATTCACAAACTAGTTTTAGTCTGTATTTGTCTTTGGGTTAATGAAATAAATACTATTTAAAATGTTATTGGCTGTTTGTATTTCTTCTTTTGACAACTACTTATTAGTTTTATAGAACTCCACACCCATACTTTCTTTCTTTGTTTCTTTCTTTTATTTAAATTAGAAACAATCTTGTTTTACATGTCAAGCCCAGTTCCCTCTCCCTCACCTCCTCCCTTGCCCCCTACCTGCCCCCTATCCTATCCCCTTTCTGCTCCCTAGGGAGGGTGGGGCCTTCCATGGGGGATCTTCAAAGTCTATCACATCATTTGGGGCAGGGCCTAGGGCCTCCTCCCCTTTGGTATCCCTTTATGTGGAATGCCTATCAAAATCTATTGAACTAGGGATAATTTCTGATCCACTACCAGAGTCCTCATAGATTGCGCAGGCCTCCTAATACTGATTGTTTTGTTGAATTCTTGGTATGCTCTTGACTAATCCTCTGATTGATATATGGTTGGAAAAAGTTTTCTTCCATTCTTCAGGTTGTCTCTGTTAGCAGTTTGCTTTGCTGGATAAAAGCTTTGTTATCTCATGCATTCTCATTGGTCAATAGTTGGTTTCATTAGCAATAGGATCCTATTCAGAAAGTACTTATTTTCCCCTTTAATGATAGTTTTTTATTTTTGTGATTTTAATATGATTATATAAATTTCCTGTCCCCCTTCCTACCTTCAAAGCTTCAATATCTCTTTCAAATTTTTATAAATTCTCTCTCTCTCTCTCTCTCTCTCTCTCTCTCTCTCTCTCTCTTCACACACACACACACTCACACCCCTTCTCAGTCTTATATTGTGTGGTTCAAAAAGTGTGTGTGTGTGAGAGAGAGAGAGACAGAAACAGAGACAGAGAGGAGAGAGAGGGGGGGTATTTACTTACATTTGAATGAAAAGACAAAGACATTTTGTTCTTTTGATTTTACTTTTCTTGTACAAGGAGTGCTTGCCTAGCACCCAGTGATGTTTTCAGAGATATTTTTTCACTCAATGAAGAGGTGGGAACTTGTTAAATCTGTGATGGTGCCACCCAAAGGAACATCTTTATATATTTTAAAAATTACTCATCCCTTATAATTGTTCACCCACAACTAATTTAACAGCATCACTTTGTTCCCCCTGCTATACCTTTCTGATGAATTTCCTAAGCATTCATAATAGTTCTCATGAAACAGGAAGTCTCTATTTTATACTGGTGTTTCATCAGCTTATCTTTTATTTAATTACATAATTAAAACATGGGAAACTTCTATGAATAGTTCTGAGAACAAAGGAAGCTGACTCAGCCCAAATCTCATCTTGGAAGTTCAGAATCTTCAGTACTAAGGGGTGAGAGATGAGAAACATTTTATGCACTGAAGTGTCAGAGACTTAATAGACAATCATGGGAATTTCTATGCAAATTTTCACAGAGAGGATTTCCCATGCTATGGTCTAAATATGTTAAGTGTAGAGTCCTCATGGTTGATTTTATGTCCATTTGCTTTGCCCATCCACTGGCAATTTTTTTTATTCATAAAAAAATTCCAGCCCTTTCATCAATACCACATATTCTTTTTGAAAACACTAGTTTTTAAAATTAGACTTGAAAATTTTTCTCTTGAGTGTTTGTCTTGAAACACAGCCAGTGCTCTTTATTTCCTAAAGAGACTTATGGAATGACCTGTGCCAAGGTCTATACTTACAAATTCATGCTTTCGTCACCAAATCCATATATTAAAACTTTTTCACTGTGGTGAATTGAATCTTCCTCAAAATAGGCCATGCAAGGGTCCATTGATTTAAAATACTACTTCTTCAACTTTAAGTGGTGTAATTATAGGGATAATATCCATTTCATAAAAGAATCTAGATGGCTAAATACTGATTCCTGAGTTTCACAGTTAGAGATTGTTAAAATCTCAGTTATAAAAGTGTGCACTTTAAATGTTTTACCTTTCACCTTTTAAAGGCAAATATTAGCTACTAGATGGTTTTAATATCTTAATAATAGAACTGGAAATTTTTCAGAAAACATTTACAAGCTCATTCTAAATTAAGGAATAAAGTATAGGGTTATTAATAATTATAATTTTAGAGACTATTATTTGTTATTTATGAGTGAGCTATAAACAGCAATCTTGATGTGAAGTTTGTCATTATTTGTTTTGAATGACCTAAACAATATAAAGAAAAAAAAGTATTTCAAGTAAGTTCAGTATTGCCTAAAAAAATAGCAACAAAACGACTGGTTCAATACTGGGCTATATAAATGGAGAGTGCAGTAGGGGACAGTGTGAATAGGAACACAGTACAACAACATTGAAATGAACCTGACTGTAGGCTTTACTGGACGCTGTAACGATACACGACACAAAATTACTGACAGTAAAGCTAAGTATTTAATGTAGAAATTTACTCACAAGATACCAAACCCAGAGGAGCAGTTTTCAGCTAGCTGCCGGACCGGAAGCCGAACTCCAGGAAAAGAGACCGAGACTTCCTGTGTGCTGTCTTTTATGCCTTCCCCCTGTAACGCCCCTAGCCATGCCCAAAAGTGGGCCTGGCTAGTGACGTAGTTCCGCCTACGTACGTATACGTCTTTACGTACAGCCGTATACGTCTTTAGTCCTGCCTAAAGTGGGTGTGGTTAGCGGTGTGGTAAACCGCCCTTTTATTACCTCTTCTGTATGCGCCTCTAATAAGTCACATGTTTAATGGCGGCATCAGACTTCCTCCTACACCTGACAAATACACCCCCACTGCATTTGCAATATGGAGCAGATGAACCATAGAAATCTAATGGACATCCTAAGATCTAAAGTGGTTCTTGACACGGGTGAAGCAATAGTGACAGGCCTTGGTGACTAAAGAACTGTGAATTACAGGTGGAGCTTCTTGAGTTTTGACAACATATAACACGTTTTTGGAGAAATGTGAAAGTGTTGGTGCTTTGTGCTTGAGATATAGTGTCACTATGTGGCAGCTTAGAAGAAAATGATTCCCAAAGGGAGTAGCACTTTTTTGGAGGTATGGCCTTGTTGAAGCAGGTGTGCTCTTGCTGGAGGAAGTGTGTCACCATGGGAGTGGACTTTGAGATTTCTTTGACCCAAATTTCCCTTTGTGTTACATGGAATGCTCTTCTTGTTGCCTTCTGATCAAGACAGCCAGCAATACATGTGCCTGCATGCCACTAATTTTCCAGCGATGATAATGGACTGTACCTCTGAATTATAAGCTGCCACCTCAATGAAATGCCTTTTTTTTAAAATAAGAGTTGAAGTGCTCATGGTGTCTCTTCAAAGCAATAGAAACTCTAAGACACTATGAAAAAGGAAAAGGCATCTTGGAATGTTTTCTTACATGGGCACTGACTACTCTCACCCTAGACAGTAGCCTTGTTGTACCCAGGTTGTAAAGATCCCCAGAGACCACCATAAAGACAAACTCACCAAAATGCAAAAGCAAGGTTTAGTGCTCATCCAAACATGACAGGGACCCAGTCTAGCAAGCTGAGGCAGCAGCCTCCAGAGGGAGTGAAGTTCCCTGTCTACTGCTAGTTTTTAAAGACAAAAGTTGCAAGATTACAGCAGTAGATAGGGGTTGGTTTCTTGTTGGTTGACTTTTGGGAACAATTTAGAGAATTTCTCAGTCATATTTTGGAAGGAAATACCTGTGTACAAATTATTTTCATTGGTCAGTGCTTAGAGGGAACATTCTGTGGTTTCTATGGCTTTGTCTTGTTACTTGCAGGTGGCCTGTTGTTCATACATACAAATAGTTTTCAGAACTATATCCTATCATGGATATTATAGGAGAGGTTTTGGTCTCCCCTGGAGTATCTTTTGTGGCCAAACAGTTCCCAGAAACCAAGTATCTAGGAGGTTAGTGTGAGTATGTGTAGGGGGAGGGAGTCTGGAGTTTCTTCGTGTTCAGTTTTGGTCCTAGAGTCTGGGAAGCCAGAGGATCTGGAGTTTCCTTGTGTCAGAGGCCTATGTGTCTTTTCTGTAGCCTGTCATGGCTGCTAAAGCAGGGGTCTGAGTGAGGGTCTGGTCCCTTTATTTCTAAATTATTAGAAGTGAAGCCCTTGAGTTTAGTTTATCCCTTTCAGCCTGAGGACTAAAGAATTATTTCTGTCTCATTGGATCAGAATGAGGTTGGTTGCATGCCTTTAACAGCAAGATTTGTTTGTGTTTTTGTTTTTGGAGACAGGCAGCATTACGTAGATCAGGATAGCCTTAAATTCTGAATGTAGACCTTAGTGGTCTTAGATTCTCTTGCCCCTGCCTTCTTAGTGCTGAAATTAAGGTATATGCTGCCACCATGCCTAGTCATGAACATACAGGTGTTAAGGGATGATATCCTAAGAGTGTTTACTGATTTTCTTATGAATGAATTATTATAAAGTAGTATTTACTTTTCCTAAAGTCATACTTCTTTCTATGTATCCCTGTCCCGAATATTTGAGAAGTATGTATCTGAGGACTGAAATTTTTCTTATCAATTTTTAATTCTGTAAGATACAAGACAAAGCACTGACTTCCACTTTCTTCTTTGGTCACAGATAGCCATTTAAAGGTTAGTCTCATCTGATTTTAAACTTAAAAATGAGAGAAAGTAATCATTTGTAAATACTGTCAACTACTTTTTGAGTACCAAGGTGAGTCATGACTTACAAACATCACCATTTCAAAGGTTTCACCAAATGGCTCTGTTTATATGCTCCCTATTTCTCTTCAGTGATTGGAAGCAAGTCTCTTTGACAGGTATTTGAAGGAAGACTTGCATAAAAAGAGCAAACAAAAGACTCTACATAGGGCCTTGTTCTCTCATTATGTTATATCCACACTTCATTCTTTCTTTTCTTGGAAAACACTCAGAGCTATTGATCTACAGAAGTGGTCTGCCATTGTTGTAGAATTTAGCCTCTTGTTTCAAGCTGGAGAAGGATGCAAAAGAAAATATTCTGGGACTCAGTACTAACTAACCTACAGTGTTCAAGATTCACCCAGAGACATCATTAATAACTTCAGTATATTGTTCATTTCTTCAAAGATATTTTCTATGAAACAATGAAGTTAGAGAAATATACCCAGACACTAGAATTATCCATGTTTTCCTTGCTTCTGGAATGTTGCAAGCATTTATGGCCAAACAGTGTTTATGGGGGAACTAGAATACCTGTTGTGTGGATAGCTAAAGCTGTGCCAAGAAAACAATACATCCATATGGATTTCAGTAATGTTTGAGTTAGAGTCCTTAGGACATTCATACCATTGTTCTTGCTAGTTTATTTTTGTTGGTCTTCATCCAGTATCCTTTTTCACCAACAGAGAATTTTATTTTGGAAACCATGCATTTTGTCATAGTCAAAAGAGTTGTTTGTGTCTGAACCCAGTTACACATTTCCTTCGCATGACTTCATCTCAGACTATATTTCATATCAGTTTCCCTTCATTTTACCACCAGAACTGTTTTCACAAGTCTGGTACCTGTAATAGTTATGAATCCTTTAGTAAATGGAGAGCAGTGCTCTCTAGCAGGGTTCTAGAAACATTCATGAGACAAGAACAATTTTAAACACTTTCATTTGAGGAATACATGTCTAACAATGTGGTTTTTACCCGTAGAACTGTGAATTTGTCTGTGAGATGATAATTGTTTATTGATGACATTGTCAGTGGCATAGTCATCAGTATAACAAATGAAAGAGTCCAGACCATTCTTATGACAGCGGGATGGATAATAACTTTCTTTATTTAATGAATTACATGTACACCAACACAGAAAAAAATGTTTATATGAGCAGGAAAGCAATTTTCCTTGTTTAGAAAGGTTAAAACACTATTTCCTTCACGGTGGAGACATGGCCACTGTTTTCTGTAGGACATGCTCTTATTTACAGTCTTAAGGGAATACTATTGAATGTGAAGTTGTACATTATTTTCTTTTTCTTTTGATTGCACTTGCTTCTGTTTCATTTGCATATCTAAAGTGATTCTGCCTTTCAAGTGCACAAATCATTGTTATCAAGCCTTCCACTTTATGAATATTGTTCTGTGACATGGTTTTCCCTTTCTCCATCTCAGCTCTGGATGAATACTTTATCAACAGTCCATGGTGGATACTAAAAGCCTAATGGGCTAACTTAATATTTCATGTTTATTTTTGCAAGAAAGAAGTATAACATTTTGTCCCTATTGCTCTACTTATACAATTGTTATGCTTAAGCTAGGAGGATTTTTTTGTAGCCTTCAATGGGTATGAGTTTATCCTTTAAACAGATTTGGAACCAGTGATGAGTATTGAACTTGTGCACCCTTCGCACCCTCTTGATTTTTGAGATTAAATCAAGTTTCCATTTCCTCATTTTATGAGCCAGATAAAAGTATGACTTACCAAAATAAGCAAAAAAATAAAAATAAAATTTTCTCATGGTGTTCTTTCTATATATTAGTGAAGTGTTTACATCCTAACTCTGTCTTCTCCACTTCTTCTACATCAGACCTTAGAGAAACTAAGCCTGAAAAAGCATTTGCAAGGTTGTATGGTACTATGGAGTAAAACACTACATGCCCTAAGATGCCAAGGACCACACTGACCATTTTTATCACTAGTACCTAGCAAATAGTGACAAGATACATGCTCAGAAAGTTTCTAATGGAAGAAGAATGGTCTGCCATAATGATTCTACAGGAAAAGGCTTTCATTCAGTTTACAACTGTAAATTTCTTTTCATTTCTAGTTTAGGATTATGAAGACTTTTCAAGAAAAATAAAATAGTTAAAATTTTAAACCACTTTTCTGTATTAGAGAGTAGGGCATGCCCTGCATGATTCCTCTAATTTTTCAATTCTTTGCGGTTAATTTTATCCTATTTATAAGGTGAGAAAAATGAAAGAAGGTCATATATTGGGAATCCTTTCCCAGAACAATTCTCTCTGTTTGAGGTGGGGTAAGTTTGTCTTTACTTGAAGTTAGATAAAAATATGTTTTCATGAATATTGATCCCATAAAACCCAAAGTGTACAATGCTGATTTAATATGACACGCTAACTTACATTTTCAAATAGGTAATACAGATCAATCTTAGTATATTATTTCATCAACTAATTAGTGATACAAGATGACTTTTCTCTTAATAAAGATGGCTCGAGTTTATCACTTTGAAAGTGAAAAGGAAGTGTAAGCCCACAGGTCAAAAGCCAAAGACCGCTGTAGTATCTGCTAATGGAGTTTTGCAACAACTGGAACTATGGCATCTCTTTCTGCAAATAGTAGCATTGCTAGTTAACCTTTTATTGCAAAGTAAATAGTAACACTAATAGTTTATGCGATTATCTTGCCTTGACAACAGGATGTTTGGTTTAGGGTGTGGTTTCTTGATGTTTCAGGTATTGAGAAGGTAACTATGCTTGAATGTTCTTTGTATCTTTGTAAGGAAGTCTTTATGCCTCCCCCCCACATTTGATTGTGGGTATATAAGGATTGTGTAATAAATTGTGTATAAAAAACTGTTTTTTTCTCCCAGTATTCCTTGAAATGCCTTCCTGACTCTATTCTGTGTCTCTATTTTTTCTTTAGTATCAATAATTTTTTTTACCTGCTATTTCTTAATCCACATGCTTCCCTCCAAACACAGACTGGACAAATAAGCAGGGTGGGACCTGGCTGTGTTTGTCTCCTGGACATAGGATACTACGAAATACAACAACTGTTGGCTATTTTTTGAGGTGGTGTTTCTGTGTGTCACAACATCGTTTAATCCAATTCACCCTGGAAAGTACAGGAGTGTGTTTCACATAGCAGGTCTTCAGTCTCATCAGTCCCACATGGTACTGTAGAAGGCTTCATGGTGAACTATATTTACCAATACATGCTTCCTTGTCAGCTTTAGGTAAGTGGTCTTAATATTTATCATTTGATGAATGAATCTGGCAATAGCTTTGGTGATAGAAACCTTTAATCAATTCAAAGCAAATAGAAAAATAAACCTACAAGAGTACTAGAGAAATTTTATGTCATGGGTTTTCTAAATGTAGTTCTATACTGTGTCTTATATGTAAAGAATTCCTCATCTGAAAGTCTTCTTTTTTAGTGGAGTTTGTACATAGTATTTCCTTGAATTGATCTTTTCATTAAACTGCATTGGTTGTGCTTTTCCTCCTTTAAACAGTTCTTCCCGTATTAAGAAAGAGGAAGTTAAGCAGGCATGGTGAAACAGGACTCAGAAAGTAAATAGGAAAGTATCATAAGTTCAAGGTCAGCTGGTGCTACAAAGTGAGATCTTGTTTCAAAAATATATAAAAAACTAGTAGGGACAAAGGTAGAGACCAAAAGTATAATGGGTTTTGGATGTTCCTGTACAGCTAATTTCTGTAGCAGCCATTCTGAATGTTGTAAGAATTACCTTCAGATTTCATTATAGATTTCCTCCCTCATGTTCTTTAGTTTCTTTTGTCTACTGTTGTCTTCTGATTGCCAGTGGGTACCACATAAGTTTCCTGAGTGGTGTAATGTATACCATATAACTAAATTGCCGTGTGCTGTTTAAGTTTTCTAGAAAATGGTATGGTAATTCCTCAAGCCCATTTCAGACCCAAAACTGTTTGTCCCTTGTTGTCTTCAAAGAAATCTTGTTTGATGATGGACAGTCTCCTTACCATTTGACAAGGAAGAAGGTGCAATAACAAAACAGGCCCAGAGTGAAAATATTAATGTGCTCTTGGGAACAGAAGAATGAATTGAATTATTTGAGTGAAAACACTGTGTTCTTGAAGAGCTAGAAGGCAAATCATTCCCAACATTGTCTCAGAGCCCTCTCAAAACTAAGACTCAGCAACTTCTTATCCAGTAATATAAAAATGTCCATGGTAAGGATGGCTCACTGAAAGTCTTATTTGAGGAGAAGGCATTTCTTTTTTTTCTTTTCTTTTTCTTTTTATTAATATATTTTTCCATTTTAAATTTAGATAAGAAACAAGGTTGCTTCACAAGTCAGTACGAGGTCCCTCTCCCTTTCCCTCCCCTCCTCCCGTGCCCTCCCCCCATCCCCCCCCCGTTATCCCCTCATTCCCCCAGGGAGGGTGAGGCCCTCCATGGGGGTGTCCATAGTCTGTCATTTCATATAGGGCAGGGCCCTTCCCCAAGAGTTCAGGGTGAGAGTGCACCTCACATTGTTCTATGGGAGTCCAGAGACCGTGTGTATACTTGGGATGGGTACTGATCTGCTGTCCAAGGCTCAATAGATTACCTAGGCCTCCTCACTGACACCCAGATTCAGGGGGTCTTGATCAGTCCCATGCTGGATTCCCAGGCTGATGCCTGGGATTCAAGAGTTAACCTTTGTCTGGTCAGCTGTTTCTGGGGGTTCAACCAGCCCAGTCTTAATCCCTTTGATCATCAGTCCTCCCTCTCTGATACTGGCTTTCTTGAGTTCAGCTCAGTACTTAACCAGCCAGTAAATGAAGTTACTGTTTCCCAGACTCTCTGGCCATAGGATTGTAGGCTGGCACTCCCCAGATCTATGACTAAAATCCATATATGAGAGAGTACATGCCATGTTTCTCTTTTTGTGACTGGGTTACCTCACTCAGGATGGTTTCTTCTAGTGTCATCCATTTGCCTGTGAATCTCATGATTCCATTATTTTTTTCTGCTGAATAGTACTCCATTGTGTAGATGTACCACATTTTCTCTATCCACTCTTCGGGTGAGGGACATCTAGGTTGCTTCCAAGTTCTGGCTATTACAAATAAAGCTGCTATGAACATAGTTGAACAGACATCTTTGTTATATGAATGGGCATCTTTTGGATATATGCCTAAGAGTGGAGTTGCTGGGTCTTGTGGTAGGTTTATTCCCATTTTTCTGAGGAATCTCCATACTGCTTTCCAAAGTGGCTGAACCAGTTGGCACTCCCACCAGCAATGGAGGAGTGTCCCCCTTTCACCGCATCCTCTCCAGCATAAATTGTCATTGGTGTTTTTGATTTTAGCCATTCTGACAGGAGTGAGATGGTATCTCAGAGTTGCTTTGATTTGCATTTCCCGGATGGCTAAGGATGTAGAGCACTTTCTCAAGTGCCTCTCAGCCATTTTAGACTCCTCTATTGAAAACTCTCTATTTAGTTCTGCAGCCCACTTCTTAATTGGGTCCTTTGCTGTTTTGGAGACTTGCTTCTTGAGTTCTTTGTAAATTTTGGAGATCAACCCTCTGTCAGATGTGGGATTAGTGAATATTTTTTCCCATTCTGTGGGCTGCCTTTTTGTCTTGCTGACTGTGTCCTTTGCCTTACAGAAGCTTTTCAGTTTCAGTAGGTCCCATTTATTAATTGTTGATCTCACTGTCTGTGCTACTGGTGTTATGTTCAGGAAGCTGTCGAGGAGAAGGCATTTCTATGAGTGACTTTCTTTGTCTTTTGACAGGTCAGCTGACTTACCTAGTATTAGCTGTTGTAGGATGCAAGTACTTCATCTTATATTGTGCTACTCATCTGTTGCTTATTATTATTTTTTAACTTTTGCCCACTATATGCATAATTGCTCTCACTCACTTGAAAAGAAAGATGTTGTTTTTTGGGATATTCACTGTATGTTATTGGTTTGCTTGGTAGGATTTTGGATACGCCTTGCTAATTTGAAGGAGAAGATGATCCAAGGTTTCGAAAAAAATTCCAGTCAGCAAAGATCTCAGATCACCTATTTTGTGTTCATTCAGGAATGAGTAGAGCAGGATGGTCCTTGGAAGAGTGGTCTAGAAAACTGACAGTTTTGAACCACACCATATAGTTCAAGCATTGCAGTGGTTGCTGTGAGAATTGATGTAAATTTTTGGCTTGGTGAAGCTGTTGTTTAATGACCAACTGCTTGAAAGCTATTGAAAACTGAGATTGGATAGGACAAGAAAAAGTTTTATTGGAATATGAAGTATAAGACTAGTAGATCTACTAGGCAGTGGTACAGTGTCAGATGTGTATTCACAATGAAAAGTACATACTTACCAGATTGTAGTAGAGAAAGTTACAGTCTGTGTAACTCATTATAATTACAGGAAAAGGAAGGGATTGGCATTGCTAAGAACATTCATCGGAAAATTGCTGTTGAACATCTAGTTTGGAAGTTTGATACCTGGGATGATATTATATGAAATAATATTGAACCTAGTGAGGGATGGAGTGACAAGCATGAAGTCTTATTCTATTAATCCCATTTTTGGTGCATTCAACTAAAGCAAGGAGTCTCTGACCCTGTTTGATACTTCCCTTGTGGTCCAACTGATCCAACACTCCAACAAGCCGTTGTTTTCTTGCTGACTTGCTTTCATAAAGGGAGGACAAAGCTCCAGAAAATAAAGTTACCTGTAAAAATTTTATGATCTATGTTAAAATGGCAAATTGTTGGAAAAAGGGGGTCATTAATGCTCACCTGAACTTCAATGGCTACTAAAGCAGAGGCCAGTTTAATTGGAAAAACACTGATATTATAAAAGATGTTATATATAAAAAAAGGGCATTAGTGGCACATGCCTTTAATCCCAGCACTCACCAGGCAGAGGCAAGCAAATCATGTGAGTTAGAGGCCAGCCTGGTCTACACAGTGAGTTCCAGGATAGTCTCCAAAGACACAGAGAAACCCTGGCTCGAAAACAAAAACAAAACAAACAAACAAAAAAAGATGTTATCTACAGCTTTACCGCTCTTTCAGCAGAAGCAGAGGCAGTCTATTCTCCAGCATGGAAAAGGTCATATTCAATGGGGAAAAATTACCAAGATAGATAAATTTGGCACATTGATATGTGATTTCTTTGACTCAATATATAGATTATTAATGCATCAATGTGTCAGTGAAATTTTACTCTGGCTAGTTTATTCTGTGTCCACATGTCCATACTATCCAAAAGAAGACCATTCAGAATATTGAAATTATAGTTTCATATTATGCCAATTCTTTACAAATAAGTGATTAAAGAGACTCAATTCAAAAGTAAATAGAAGTATTTTCTAGGGCTTAGAGAATCGATTCATCATGCTCTATAATCTACAAATTGAGATTTTGATAGAAGGAATGAAAGGTATATAAAATATCAACTGAAATGATTACTCCAAGGTTAATTTTAAATATGGAAAGATGATTTAATGGAAGATATGTATTTTATGAATAATAGGCCAAAAAGACAAAGTGGCATACCACTGCAGTGGTGCTGGATTTGTACTCCCCCATGGAATATCTGGTAGGATGATATTTCCATTGATATAAGTGTGCAACTCATTCTGAATCTTTTGGACTAATCTGAAGGAGTTTAAGTCAGGTTATTCATGGTCAAGCTTCTAGAAAAGATTGCAATCTTAGATGCACTTTTGCCTTTGATATATTCAATATATGAATTTAACTTCTTTTCTATGAAATTGTTTGTAGTTACCTTTTCTTCCCCTTTTGATATTTGAACATTTTTATTTATTTAAAATTTTATTTTCTCACAATTTCATACACTTGTACAATGAATTTTTATCATTTTCACCCCTCATTCCCTGCTTACTTGAACCGTTCTTCTCCACAAGTCCATAATCTAATTTCATATTTTCTTTTTGTATGTGGTCTACTGAGAACTTATTGACTTAATGTTGATAGAAGGTTATTTATTAGAACAAGCATAATTAATAAGTATCTATACAACTGAAGAAAATGATATCCCCTCTCCTAATAATGGTTAACTGTCAACAATCCCCAAGGGAAGAATATAGTCTCATGGGCCATTCCTCATGATAAAATGGTAGTACCCATTCTTGGACAACTCCTGTGTTTAATTACTACAGTTTCAGTGAGTTCATGAGTGCAAAAACTATGCCTTATCCATAAGACATGGCTCTATTAAATGGGAAAGAAAAATGTGAGTGCATGTGTGTATAAACATGTGGATGCCCACAGAGGCCAGATTATAGTACTGGAGCTGGAGTTACAGGTGATGGTGAGATTCCTAAAGTGAGCATTGGTCCTCTGTAAGAGTAGCAAGCACTATTAGTCCCTGAGCCTTCTCTCCATCTCATTTTTGCCACTTATGGATTTCTGCATTAGTCACTGTCTGCTGTAGCTGGAAGCTTCTCTGATACAGGCTAGGCACAGCACTAATCCATGGAAATAAACATGAGATTTAAAAGGCAGTTTGACATGACTGCTTAGCAAAATCACAGTAGTAGGTTAGCCTCCAGGGCCTATGATGTCCCTTGTCATAGGTTCTTGATCAGACTTACAGAACTAGGCATGAATTCTCTCCTGTGGAGTGAACCTCAAATCCAATAAAAAAACAGTGGGTTATCCCAGAACATTCATGCCAACTGAAGCTGGAGGCATATTTTACTTGTCAAGTTATGATTGTAGCTCACGGGATTCAGAGCCAGATAAGATTGTGAATTAATTTTCACCCTCACAGCTGGTATAGGAGCTTCTGGCACTATGAAGGCTAGCTGGTTGCTTCAGCTTGATTTCATTATGTCCTATGACCAAAGTTTGCAGTGTCGTCAGCAATAGACTTTTATTACTAAGTTCTGGTAAACAAACAAGAACAACAGGAATATCCTGAATGTTTCTGGTGCCCCTGAATCCTACCTTGATAACATTCTATAGTGGAATTTTCATTTGTTAACCCATGAATTCCGTGAGTGACTTATCCATACATGGAGGGTACCTGTAGATGAAAGTTTCTGTCATGCCTGGTCCTGCAGATGTTCAGTCCCAAATAAACATAAAGAGGCTTATATTAATTATGAACTGTTTGGCCTATTGCACAGGCTTATTACCAACAAGCTCTTACATTAAATTAACCTATAATTCTTACCTATGCTTAGCCACATGGTTTGATAGCTTTTATCAGTGAGGTATTCTCATCTTGCTTCCTGTGTATCTGGCTGTGACTATCTCTGCTTTTCCTCTTCCCAGAATCTCTTAGTCTGGTAGCCTCACCTACACTTCCAGCCTGGGTATTGACCAATCAGCATTTTATTAAACCAATATGAGTAACAAGTCTTTACAATGAACAAGAGCATTATCCTGCATCAAGTACCTTATTTCAAAAATTTTTGTTATATATTTAAATAAATTTATAAAAGAGGAAGACTCCACATAGCCTTTTCATATAGTGTCAGTTTTGGTTACTCCTATCTTTTCTCCTGCATGCTCTCGCTTTCCCTTCTCCATTCTTAGACCATTTTATATTTAGTATCTCCTCCTCCACGGCATCGTCATTGTCTGTTGCACTTGACTATCCCTGCTGTCTCTTGTAACCCCTCTCTACCTTTCTTGCCTTAATTACCATTCAGTAATAAGCATACCACTCTAAGAATTCATAAATAGAATCAACACGTGATGGAAAACATGTAGGATTTGTCTTTCTGGGCTTGGGATCCCTCATTCAATATCATACTTTCTAGATATATCAGGTCTTTTTTTTTTTTGGTTTTACGAGACAGGGTTTCTCTGTATTGTTTTGGAGGCTGTCCGTCCAGCCCGGCCTCGAACTCACAGAGATCCGCTTGCCTCTGCCTCCCGAGTGCTGGGATTAAAGGCGTGCGCCACCATCGCCCGGCATCTGGTCTTTTTTCTATCTTTATGGCTAAATATAATTTTATTGTAAAAATGTGCTACATTTCCATTCAGCAGTTGATGAATGTCTAGGCATATTCTCTCAGCCAGTTGTTGAGTCTTAATGACCATGGAAAAGCAGGTAAGTCTGTTGCATTCTTTGGACACAAACCCAAGAATGGTAGTGCCCAATCAGGTGGCACTCTACTATTAGATTTTGAGGTATCTCTGTAGTGGCTACAGTGGTTCACCCTCCAACCCCACCCCATGTAAATAATGGACAAGAGTTCCAGCATTTGTAATCACTTATTTTCTGGAAAATAGCCAGAAATTAAATCTCAAAGTAGCTTTTCTGCACGTGCCTGATGTAAAACACTCTTTCTTTACTGGTCACTTGTGTTTCTTCTACTGAAAAGTTTTTTAGTTGTTATAGACAATTTTTATCAGACTGTTTACTTTCTTTAAGTTCACATTTTAAGCTTTTTATATATTCTAGACAATAATACCCTGTCAAATGTGTAATTCGAAAAGATTTTCTCTCATTCTGTAGGCTCCATTAACAGTTTCCAAAACTAACTTCATGAGTTTCCACTTGTTGGCACTGTTTATTTCTCAGCTATATTTCTATTCAAAAACTCTTTATTGTATCAACATCTTGAACTGTACTTCCCATTTAATCTTTGAGTGCTTTCAGTGTTTCAGTTCCAACATTTAAGTCTCTGATGCATTTGGAATCAATGCGATGAAGAGACTAGTACTGTCTTATTCTTCGGTATGTACATAATTGTTTTTCCCAGTGCCATTTCTTGAAGAGGATGCCTTTTTATCTAACATATATTTTTGACTGAATTTTGACAAAGAAAACAAGGCATTATATATATATAATCCTTGCATCAAGAAAGTGAGATGATCAAGCTGAAACCTGTGGATAATTTTTTTTTACAGAAGGTTTTTTGGGAAATAAATGTCAACTCTATATCTATATTCTTGCTTTCCCCATCTATGCATTGTCATTATGTGTTTTCCTTGGTGAAATTATTTCCAGATATTTATCACTAAGCTTTAAATAAAAATGAATTAAGTGCTGTATATTTTTATCCTTTTGTGCATATCCCCTCCTCTCTATTTGGTTAACATTGATCCTGGTAGTTTTCTATATTTTCTATATTTCTATATTTTCATAAATTTTTCTCACTCATTTCAAATAATGTATTACTCAGCATTGTTCTGCAGGGCTTAATATAAGCATAGATGTTTAATTCTTGACATGTCTACTATGCTCTCTGTGACTAGCCTTCTCACAACCCAACTGACTGTTATTATTCCTCTTTTGATAAAGCCTCAGAATCTTCTCCTGGTGAACCATGATCCTTACTTCTTGAACCTCATAACCAGTCCCAAAGTAACTTGTTTACTTATTTTACTCATTTTGTTTCTTTGAGAATGCTTTGTTCCATTTTATTTATTGATCCTTATATCACTTCTTCTCAGCATCATGCTCCTGTCTTTAATCATACTTTCCATTTGATCTGCTTAATGTAGTCACTTTCAACCAAAGTCAAGTAGCTCATTTTCCTGGAGATGGTTCCACCAAGAAAGTACCTCATTATTTTTCTGGACAACCTCAACTTCAGCCAGATATTTATGTAGCCAGTGAATTCATCTACAACTGTGTCATTTCCAGCTGCCTTGTAGGTCAATACCCATCACCACAACAAGCACGATTGATCAGGGAGCTATCACCATCTGTCATTAAGACAACCAGAATGACTCGATCATTCAGGAGCACTCACCATCCTGTCACTGTGATAGTGAAGACAGCTCCTGTCACAACGCTGTCTTCTTCGGTATTTGCATGCATCCACTGTTCTAAATGAGGGGACGATGAGGCAAAATGCAGCTATCACTTCTCTGCTTCAAATTTTATGTTTTAAGTGATGTCACATACACTTTGGGGGCATAATTATAAATCACTACATTTTATTGACATAGGAGATAACTTTTACAGTTTTAAAAGTGATGGATTTATTTTTGGTAGTTGAATCAAATGCAATTTAAAGTTCCAGGATGTTTACATTTTATTAGCAACAAATTGATAGCATATGGGTTTCTTTCTGTTTCAGAGTCAGCAGCCCTACTTTCACTCTCTATTTTGTTCTATTATCAGAGGAGTTTTTGATACATGTATAAGCAAATCTTTTCTTATAGTGCAGCAGAAATAAGATGCTCAAATGTCTTAACAAATCAGGTTTTCTAGTTAATTTGGGTTTATTCAGGCCCAGGATATTGAATGTCTTTGATTACTCAGGGGTATTTCTAGATCTGTAGCATCCTAAGATTGTATTTCAGCACACTCATCTGCATATTATGAAGTTTTTATAAGTATAACTTTCTTGAGTTTCACAGAGATACCAGTCTCAATTTTAACTAGCAAACTTGCCTCTCATTGCTTTTTATTATGAAATCCTTTAAATAATAATACCATAGATTAGTAAGTGATATTTATTAAGTTCCTAGCTTATGGTGTCTTTTATACTGAGTATATTATGGAGTTGTAAAGTCAGTTAGTCAAGAATACCCAGTTGTACTTGCTACTTATTATGCTTTACAATTTTTATAATTTCTGTTTATGTGTGTGGGAACATATGTGTTAAAGCTTGTATGCATAGAGGTCAGAGGATGACTAATTTAAGTCGCTTATCCTCTTTGACTGTGAACCCTGGGCAAGGAACTCAGATCTTCTGGATTTGTGTCTGTTCCCTTTACTTGCTTGGTCATCTAGTTTGCCTTGATAATACTTTTAGTATAATTGTGTTTTAATATTTGAGATGTATCTACACTATAATATTCCACATTCATCTGAGACGTAAGTATAGTTGGTCATTTAATAATTCCTCATGTCTGACTCTGTTTATTCTGTATGAACATTAAAGTGGTAGCTGTAATTAACACTGCCAACAGAAGATTGAGCCTAGATAATTTAAAGTATGTCCATAGAGGTCATTTAGATTATAAATGCAAGTCGTTTCACAGCTAGGGTTGGGCTGGCTTTGAGAGAGGTGCATTTCTTCTCATCATCTTACTGCATTCTAAATTGAATTTTGGTTTGGTAATTTAAACTCTTAAAATTTTTTTGTCACATGATCATTATGAACACATACATACATCATCCCATTGCCTATTTTACTGAATGGTCATCAACATATTACAATTTTGAAAATATGTTGCTAGTATAATACATATAGGATAATGTATTTGTGTCTATTGTTCATTGGGTGGTTTTAAATTTTTAATGAAGTAATATCCTGCTTCATGACTGTCTGAATCCTTTTCTGAGGTTACATGGTCTTCAGGGTTAATGACTGGGCAGCTAGCTGGTTGATATTTTAGCATCCCGAGTCTCAGGTTGAAGTATATATCAGAATCACCTGGGAGACTTGTGTACTGGTTTCTCATGTAAGGAAATGTGGGTGAAACCAGGATCCAGGGCAAGGCTTCGAGTATGAAGAGCCTGCACTATTTTTGTCATTCCTTCTTTACCATATAAGTCACTACTCCCTGAGTTATAACTCATTTCAAGACAGGGGAACTGGACTGATATAGAACACAAAACAATGATCAGTATTTAAATGTATTTTTAAAAGCGCCTTTTCAGTCTACATGCCAATGGTAATATAAACATCAATTACACAGGCTGTGACTAGAATTTAAATTTCTGCTACACAAAAAAATTAAAAGAAATATTCTGGATACTTTAATAAGATTATGCATCTTTAACTGGCTCAAAATAACTTTCAAAAATATATGGCAGCAATGGAGCATAGTGTCACAATCTTTACTAATTTGTATTGAGCAATATAGAGACACTGACTTCTAGAAACTTCAGACTATGGAAAAGCTGCTCTCTAAACTTCTATGAAGACAAAACTTGGCTGTCTTCAGCTTCTATCTATAGCACCTAGAACAGTGCTGATCTGGTGTCACTACCCAATGAATAACTATTGAGTGACTATAGGAAAGTCCTAAGCTTCTGACAGATTAAGTAAAATGTATTCACTTGTTGCTTAAGGAATCTTGGGATGTTAGGAATTGATAGAGTTAAGTTCTCATAGACTGGGTACCTAATCCTGGGAATAGGCATGGTTCTGAAATAATCTGAAAGAATGGAGTGGCAAATGGAGTCTCTCTCTCTCTCTCTCTCTCTCTCTCTCTCTCTCTCTCACACACACACACACACACACACACACACACAAACACACACATAGACTAGATATCATTGTAGAATTAGATGAAGTAAAAGTATACTGCTCATGATATAGGGGCCAATGACAAAATCATCTTTTTGTCAGAAGAGTGTAGATTATAGAGAAAGAAGGAAAAGGATGTGTCATATATACTGCTGGTTTGCATTTTTAGGTCAAAATAGCAGGGATATTGTTTGGCAGTAATAGTGTCACTTTCAAATAGGACTCGGTTTACCTCCAATAATTTATTCTTGCAAAAGCTTGCTAGAAAAAAAGCAAGATACTGAAGAATGACTTTGAGAGAAATGTAATTATCCAAGGTGAAAAGCAGTCTGTTAAGCATGTAATGTTCACGTATAATTAAGTTACACCATAATAAGTGAAGACCCTAAATGTAGATGGTTTTATATACCCTGATTGTTTTTGAAAGTGTGGAAAAAACAGTATGTCTCTAAGGACAGAATCAATGTCCTTTTTTCCAGTTCATCACAGAATCAGCCTTGTGTGCTTCTTCATTCACTTCTGGTCTATGTCACAGTTCTAGAAGCCTAAGTCACATGATTTTCTGGATCACCAGTTCCTTGATGTGTGTTTATTGACCATTAGCTTCATTTTTTCTCATATTTGTGTTGCATTCATAAGTCAGAATCTGATTTGTAATTGATTTATTTTCTGGGAATTAATACCGTACTTAGAACCTGTCTTCCACATTTATTTACTCATTTTTATTCTTTACTATTAAACTTGAAAGTGCCTTTACTTTGGCTGATTTGACTTTCCCACTTGCCAAGTCAGGGTTAAACTGGCTTGTTCTTTTGTAATCTGTACTCATCTTTATCAACACCTATCATTTGATGCCATTGTATCAAGTATATCTTACCCCACTAGCCCCGGAAGTGTATAAATTCAAGAAGAGAGTTGCCAGCATCATAATGGACTAGACTCTCCAAATTCAGCAAGCTTATAAAAGGTCTTTGTATAAAAGTGGTGTGAATATAGAAATGCTTGAAAGTAGTAGAGCTAAAAATCCAGCTTTGTGTCCAAAATTTTGATAGGAAAAAACTGATCATAGGTAAAGCTAGCATTCTGAAAAGAAACAGACTCTTTATTATAATCGTGCTGATACGTGTTTGAAAAGCAATGACTTCAGTGTGCCTTTTCAAGGTAAGCATTCTTAGGATCAAACAAGGGTGCTCATGTGGTCTCAGTGAAAAAAAACACCTTTCTGCAGGAAGCAGAGGCGTCTACAGTGTGAAGAGGATGAGGAGTTAAGTTCCAGATGAGCAGCCAGAAACCGCAGTCACATCACACATTGGAACCCTCTAGAGGAAGCTGCTGTAATAATCTCCAGGTGGTCCCCACAGGACTCACAGAACATGATGGTCTGCTGAAACCTCAGTTACTGCTGCTTCTGAGAAGGGATACCCTTTGCTCTGTCCTACCCACATATGGTGCTGCCCTAGGAAGTCACAACTGAAATTCCTTATCATTACCCCTGCTTCACAGAGGTTGGCAAATTAGGTTAAGAGTAGGGTTCAATGAGTGGAAAGTTACCTAATAGAGGACTTTGTAGAAGGCTCCTGGAAGACAATGTCCATTTCACTGTCGGAAGACCACCCACAGGATCTGGGGGAAGGGCAATGAGCCAGGTGAAGAGAATAACTTCTTGAAATCTTGAGTTGTTTTTTCTTTTCTTTTTCCTTCCTTCCTTCCTTCCTTCCCTCCCTCCTTCCTTCCTTCCCTCCTTCTTTCCTTCCCCCCTTCTTTCCAGCCTTCCTTCTGTCTTTCTTTCCTCCCTCCCCTCCCTCCCTTCTTCCTTTCTTTCTTGTAAGGACTCGTGTCTAATACCATTTTTTGTTGGCTTTTGTATATTCTTTTTTAAAAATAACTTTATTATATTTTTTTACCCTGGCCACAGTTTCTTTTCTTCCAGTGCCACCCCTAGTCCCACCCCTGTCTTCCCACCACCCAGTCCACTCCTTCATTTCTGTTTAAGAAAGGACAGGTCTCCAATGAATATCAACAAAACACAGCATATCAATTTGCAGCAAAACTAAGCACCTCCCCATGTATTAAGACTGGGCAAGGCTACTCAGTATGAGGAGGAGGCTCCCAAAATCCATTAAAAGATTCTAAGACAGTTCCTGTTCTCACTGTTAAGAGTCCCACAGGAGGACCAAGATACACAACTGTAACATATATACAGAGGGCTTAGGTCAATACCATGCAGCCTGGTTGTCTAGTCAGTCTCTGTGAACCCCTATGATCCCAGGTTAGTTGATTCTGTGAGTTTTCTTGTGATGTCCTTGACCACATCACTCCTATGGTATCCTTTCAGCTCCTGTTCTGCAGCATTCCTCAAACTCAGTCTAAGGTTTGGCTGTAGGCCTGAATATGCTTCTCTCTGATGATAACTGGGCTAGGCACCAATTGAAGAGTATAGCAGAATATCATTAGGCATCATGACACTGACATTTTCTTACTCCAGGCATGTTTGATTCTTTCCTAGGTTTCTGGGTAATCAGGCCTGTGGGTCCTGGTGCTCAAGGCAGTGTCAGGAGTGGGCTTACTGTCTTGGCATGGGTTTTAGGCTAGACCAGTCATTAATTGCACCGTTCTTCAATCCCTAGACAACTCTTACCTCAGTACATCCCATAGGAAGACCCGGCTATAGGTTGAAGCTTATGTGACTGAGTTGGTTTCCCATTCCTTCCCTTGGAATTCTTGGCTGGTCACAGGAGATGACCAGTCCAGTTTGTGTATCCACTATTGCTAGGAGTCTTAGCTGGGATCATTTTGTCATCTCAGATTCCCGGAAGATTCCCTTTTGCCAGGTTTTTACCTGACACTGAAATGTTCCCCCTTTCCAGTAGTCTCTTTCAGTATTCTCCTGCTCTGTCCCTCACAGCCTGTTCCCTCATGTTCCCATGCACACCCGCCCTCAGTTCACTCATGAAATACCTTCTACTTCCTATTCACAGGGAGATTCATTTGTGCCTCCTCACCCCAGTGAACTCTCCTTATTACATAGTCTCTGTGGGTCTGTGGATTATTCTAAAATGCCTCCATGGGCTAGGAAGTTTGTTCAGCAGGCAAGGGTGCTGATTTCTAAGCCTGAGGGCCTGAGTTTAATCCCCAGTGCCCATGTCATAGAAAGAGAGAACTGTTTTCTGCAAGTTGTTCTGTGACCTACTCATGTACTCTGTAGGAAGCACTCATTGAATTTTCTCTCCACTCTATATATTCAGCCCTCTGAAAAGAATGTTAATGCTTTTAACCCCAAAACATTTTGGGGTTTCCCAACTTTTACTATGATTCAAAGATGTGAGTCTACTAACCTTTCAACAATATGGATTTCAATACAGATTACAAGCAATGGCAATGTTAGCTTATCTAAAATTTTAGCTCTTTATAGAAACTTAAAAATTTATTGTAAGCTTCAGGAAAGCAACTTAAACCCACATCTCACAGGTCAAATAAACTTCAGATAAATAACCCCATTAGGTTTCTCTACTTTTCTTTTCCTGATTGCTCCCTCTCTCTCTGGTCTTGGACTGACTTCCTCCAATTACCAGGACCATGGGCCTCAAAGTTTGAAATGTACATTCAAGTTTGTAGCAGACTTTCTTTAGGCCACAGCCTAAGCAAAATTAACACATCTTTATGTAGTTAAAACAATATTCCACAACACAAAATAAAAGTTTTCTCCTAAACTCCTGAATTTTGTCTTTGTCTTTAATCTCTCTGTTCCAGTAGATTTTGGATCAACTGCAGACTGCTCCAGTAACTCACCAGTTCCAGATGTTCCTTTGGAATCTGCATCATTTACAACACCAAAGGGGCTAGCCACAGACAGTCAAGTCTCTCTACCTGCTCCAGTGCTGCCTACACTTCCCTCATTGCAGATGGTCCTATCTAGCCTAGATATTGAATGACATAGCCTGTTTTTCAAGAGCAGGACTAACGTTCCAGCTTCCTTGGGTTCCCAACAAGGAAGATGCTGGCAGCAAAAAGCAGTCACAGAGAATGATGCACATATACCCATCACCCAACTACCAGATCCTAACACAGACTTACTTTTATTCTGTTTAAAAACCACTCCTTCAGAGACACCTGCTGCTGTCTCTTTATGACCCAGAGCACCCATACCCCTTCCACTTGTCCTCTGTGTAATAAATCTCCTTTGTAATGACATTTGGTATTTGGGTGTGCTCTGTGCCGACCCCAAGGACCCCTTCATTCAGTCATACACATACATAAAATAGATGTTTTTTAAAAATGCATTTGAGTTTGGAGTGGTAAATTGCAAGATTATTGTGCCATTTTTATGATTTCTGACATCTCAGTACTGTTCTTTCTTCTGAAGTTCCTTGGAGAACATGGCAGCAAGTATTTAGTTCTCATTTCATTACCACTTATAGTACTCTAACATCCAAAGTTTGTTTTATTTTTCCTTTACTTTTTTTTTCTTTGAACAGTGTTGCTGACATTTTAAAAGTGAACGAATTGACACTGAAATTACATCAAATGATGGCAAATAGCAAAAGTTCACATTTGTCCACCTGAAGTACTTGATGTCTGTGTCTGAACATGTGATCATAAGGAAATAAAAGGGCACCAATGGAAAGCATTCAGTGGTAATTTTGCCCTTCAGAGTCTTTCATATAGTCATGAGCATGTCTACTTAACAGAGGAAGTCAGAGCTGCTCTTGGTGATGCACACCTTTATTCTCAGCACTGGGAGCAGAGGCAGGTAGATTTCTGTGAGTTTGCAGGTAGCCTAGTCTACATAGTGAGTTTCAGGACAGTGGGGAAGAGGGGTTTGATTGACAGTTTCCCTAAACACTATCTATAAAACAGAACAAAGAAAATTAAAACAACAACACAAGGTAATTAGAAAATGAAGAAATATCAGTAGATTTGGCTTTGACTTAGCTTTTCTTGGGTCCTTAGGCTGCTGAGGTGAACCCTCGGTATTTGCTTTTGAAAATTGACTCTAAATAACACACCATCCCTCTGACTATTTTTCTCCTTATGAAGTGTTAATGTAATTCATCATCTTTTTAAACACTTCTTTATTGACATCATGCACCCCAATTCTGTTGACCTCCCAGCTCCCCTATATTCCCCTCTCATCCCTGACACACAGCCATGAAAAAAAAATCAAAACAAGGCAAGCAAGCAAACAAACAAAAGCAAGAAAAAAATTAATACCAAAAAAAAAAGAATGAATAGCCACACCATAAACGGCAAAATGTCTGCTTCTCCTTCTCTCCTGTTTCTTTATTGACTGCTCTTCCATCCTGATGGCACTGGAAGCTTTGGTGTGTCATATAGTACACCCTTTGATCCCATCAACTTGGTTGGCAACTGTCCATTGCAATGAATTATTGGTCTGTTTCAAGGCCTCTGCTTTTTGGTACACCATCCTCACTGGATGCTCACAGAGCTCTTCTGGGGTATTCTGTGTCTCAGAGATCTACATCAGGACCTAAATAGGGAAATGGGGTAGATGCTAGGATCCCAAGGCTAAGTTGTGGGCCTGGGTGTTATCCAGGCAGGTCGGATAGAACTGGGCCATGAATTTAATTAATAAAAATCAGGAATCAGATATCAGGGTAAAACTCTGGAAGATCAGAGAACCACATATTTCTTGATCTCCCAAAGCCTACTGAGGTATGCTCCTCTGTTTCTGGCACGTTCATTCCCACCCTCTTGCCACATTTCACATGTTACAAATCCTTTTCCTTCAGGGGTCAATCAAATCCTTTTTGTAGGATGTTTCCTGGTTAGGTTGCAGTTAAAGTCACCACCATGTCTATAAAGCAGCAGTGTATACTAAACTGAATGTCCTGTTTCCCACTGTAGGTAGAATTTCTTTGCTTTTTCCTTAGGGCTTCTAGCAACCTACTTCTGTACTGCTGGCATGCATCTTGCCATGGACTGGTTTAGGCTGTTGGGAGTTGGGGGTTACATGCTGGTTGATTCGATAGCAATATACGGAGGGTAGTGAGCCCAGTTCCTTTCTCCATACAGTTCTGTAGGACATGTGGACATGCATGCTTCTGTTCTTTACCCAAGGGACATGTTGGGAACAAAGAGTCATTTGAGTTGTTCCCCTTTTCCTGATAAGGAAATTGAGGCATGAAATAGAGTGTCCCCTTTTCCTGATAAGGAAATTGAGGCATGAAATAGAGTGTGCAGATCCTGTTTGGAGGTTGTTGGGAGGCTTCACGGGTTTGGGGGAACATTGTCTTTTATACTTGGTAGTGTAGTATTTGGTAATCACTAAACTTATTTGTTTATAACTGTGGAAATAGATATCTATTCAGCCTCTAAACAACTTAATGGGTGTTAAGAAAAAGGGAACTATTGTATGGATTTCAATTATACAATTGGGGAGTGACACAGACTACTTGGGCCTCACTGAAGTTATCTACCATCGACGTTTGTGAGAAAGATGGTAGACCCAAGGCTTAGACAAAGGCCCCCTGATTCTTAATCTAGGGGTGTTTATTCTATTATTTGATCGATTCTTAAAGAAGAAATATACATTTTATTGTGTGTGTGTGTGTGTGTGTGTTTCCCCTTCATTTCAAATGCAAGGCAGTAGGAGAGTATTGGTTGTTTATATCAACTTTAAGGACTCTAGCACACCCCATCTTGTCCTAAGGATCCTGTTAGAAGGCATGGTAGTTACTCAAGCGTAGCCTAAGAGGTTTGCTGAGGAGGAAGGTGGCCAAGCTTCTGTTTCTTCTGTTGACACTTAGTTCCATAACTGGGTTTGAATGTTAATGTCATAATACTCTGTATAGAAGGGAAAACATTATTGGTGAATAAATTATGTGATTTAAATATTAGTTTTAGATTCTAAACTTAAGTATAACATATATAAAATAATTCTTAAATTTAACCTTGGAAAAAATATTATCAGACTATGTAAGTCTTTTTTTACTCTTTTTATTCAGATAGAGTTCATAAAACTCTCAGTAACAGAAAATATTTTTTGCACTTATTGACTCTTGTTTTTCATTTTTCAATTGTGGATACCACAAGACTGTAATGGTTTTCGGCTGAGTCCATTCTTTGCAATCTCTTTTGCTTTAATCTAACTATGAAACTAAACTTAAAATATGTATTATTTATTTACCCATTTTCATTTATTCTTAAGTTCTTTTTGTTCTTGTTTATTTGTTTGCTTTTATTTTCATTTTTTTTCAAAAAAGGCTCTCTTATGTATCTGTGGATTTCCTGGAACTCACTATGTAGACCAAGATAGCTTTGAACTCAAAGAAAGCCTGTGCCTTGCAAGTGCTGGGATTAAAGGTGTGCACCACTGTAGTTGACTGACATTTAGGTTTAATTAAACATCTTTTATTTATTTTTTTATTAATATTTTTTTTATTTTCCATTTTAAATTTAGATAAGAAACAAGGTTGCTTCACAAGTCAGTATGAGGTCCCTCTCCCTTTCCTTCCCCTCCTCCCGTGCCCTTCCCCCCATCCCCCCCCGTTATCCCCTCATTCCCCCAGGGAGGGTGAGGCCCTCCATGGGGGTGTCCATAGTCTGTCATTTCATATAGGGCAGGGCCTAGACCCTTCCCCAAGAGTTCAGGGTGAGAGTGCACCTCACATTGTTCTATGGGAGTCCAGAGACCGTGTGTAATACTTGGGATGGGTACTGATCTGCTGTCCAAGGCTCAATAGATTACCTAGGCCTCCTCACTGACACCCAGATTCAGGGGGTCTTGATCAGTCCCATGCTGGATTCCCAGGCTGATGCCTGGGATTCAAGAGTTAACCTTTGTCTGGTCAGCTGTTTCTGGGGGTTCAACCAGCCCAGTCTTAATCCCTTTGATCATCAGTCCTCCCTCTCTGATACTGGCTTTCTTGAGTTCAGCTCAGTACTTAACCAGCCAGTAAATGAAGTTTCTGTTTCCCAGACTCTCTGGCAATAGGATTGTAGGCTGGCACTCCCCAGATCTATGTCTAAAATCCATATATGAGAGAGTACATGCCATGTTTCTCTTTTTGTGACTGGGCTACCTCACTCAGGATGGTTTCTTCTAGTGTCATCCATTTGCCTGCGAATCTCATGATTCCATTATTTTTTTCTGCTGAATAGTACTCCATTGTGTAGATGTACCACATTTTCTCTATCCATTCTTCGGGTGAGGGACATCTAGGTTGCTTCCAAGTTCTGGCTATTACAAATAAAGCTGCTATGAACATAGTTGAACAGACATCTTTGTTATATGAATGGGCATCTTTTGGATATATGCCTAAGAGTGCAGTTGCTGGGTCTTGTGGTAGGTTTATTCCCATTTTTCTGAGGAATCTCCATACTGCTTTCCAAAGTGGCTGAACCAGTTGGCACTCCCACCAGCAATGGAGGAGTGTCCCCCTTTCACCACATCCTCTCCAGCATAAATTGTCATTGGTGTTTTTGATTTTAGCCATTCTGACAGGAGTGAGATGGTATCTCAGAGTTGCTTTGATTTGCATTTCCCGGATGGCTAAGGATGTTGAGCACTTTCTCAAGTGCCTCTCAGCCATTTTAGACTCCTCTATTGAAAACTCTCTATTTAGTTCTGCAGCCCACTTTTTAATTGGGTCCTTTGCTGTTTTGGAGACTTGCTTCTTGAGTTCTTTGTAAATTTTGGAGATCAACCCTCTGTCAGATGTGGGATTAGTGAATATTTTTTCCCATTCTGTGGGCTGCCTTTTTGTCTTGCTGACTGTGTCCTTTGCCTTACAGAAGCTTCTCAGTTTCAGTAGGTCCCATTTATTAATTGTTGATCTCACTGTCTATGCTACTGGTGTTATGTTCAGGAAGCTGTCTCCTGTACCAATTCTTTCAAGGGTACCATCCACTTTCTCTTCTAAGAGGTTCAGTGTGGCTGGATTTATGTTGAGGTCTTTGATCCATTTGGACTTAAGTTTTGTGCATGGCGATAAACATGGATCGATCCGCATTTTTCTACATGCCAGTCTCCAATTATGCCAGCACCATTTGTTGAAGATGCTTTCTTTATTCCATTGTATATTTTTAGCTTCTTTGTCAAAGATCAGATGTTCGTACATGTGTGGGTTAATACCCGGATTTTCAATTCGATTCCATTGGTCTGCCTGTCTATTTTTGTGCCAATACCAAGCTGTTTTCAGGACTATAGCTCTATAATAGAGCTTGAGGTCAGGGATAGTGATGCCTCTGGACGTTGCCTGGTTGAACAGGGTTGTTTTGGCTATCCTGGGTCTTTTGTTTTTCCATACAAAATTGATTATTGTTCTTTCAAGGTCTATGAAGAATTGTGCTGGGATTTTAATGGGGATAGGATTGAATCTGTAGATTGCTTTTGGCAGGATTGCCATTTTTACTACATTGATCCTACCTATCCAAGAGCATGGGAGATCTTTCCATTTTCTGAGGGCTTCTTTAATTTCTTTCTTTAAAGATTCAAAGTTCTTACGATACAGGTCTTTCACTTGTTTGGTTAGCGTTACCCCAAGGTATTTTATGTTGTTTGTGGCAATTGTAAAGGGTGATGTTTCTCTGATTTCTCTTTCAGCCCTTTTATCATCTGTATATAGTAGGGCTACTGACTTTCTTGAGTTGATCTTGTAACCTGCCACTTTGCTGATGGTGTTAATCAGCTGTAAGAGTTCCCTGGTAGAGTTCTTTGGGTCATTGATGTAAACTATCATATCGTCTGCAAACAGTGAAAGTTTGACTTCTTCCTTCCCAATTTGTATCCCCTTGATCCCCCTTTGTTGTCGTATGGCTATAGCTAGAACTTCAAGTACCATGTTGAAAAGGTATGGAGAGAGTGGACAGCCTTGTTTTGTTCCTGATTTTAGAGGAATTTCATTGAGTTTCTGTCCATTTAGTTTGATGTTGGCTGTTGGTTTACTGTATATGGCTTTTATTATGTTTAAGTATGTCCCTGTTATCCCAGATCTCTCCAAGACCTTTATCATGAAGGGGTGTTGGATTTTGTCAAAGGCTTTTTCAGCATCTAGTGAGATGATCATGTGATTTTTGTTTTTCAGCTTGTTTATATGGTGGATTACGTTGATGGATTTTCGTATGTTGAACCATCCCTGCATCCCTGGGATGAAACCTACTTGATCGTGGTGAATAATTGTTTTGATGTGTTCTTGGATCCGATTTGCCAGTATTTTATTGAGTATTTTTGCATCAATGTTCATGAGGGATATTGGTCTGAAGTTCTCTTTCTTAGTTGTATCTTTGTGTGGCTTGGGGATCAAGGTTATTGAAGCCTCATAGAAAGAGTTTGGCAAAGACCCTTCTGCTTCTATTGTGTGGAACACTTTGAGAAGAATTGGTATAAGCTGTTCTTTGAATTTGTGGTAGAATTCTGCACTGAGGCCATCTGGACCTGGACTTTTTTTGGTTGGGAGACTTTTGATGACAGCTTCTGTTTCCATAGGGGTTATAGGTCTATTTAAATTGCTTATCTGTTCTTGATTTAGTTTTGGCAAATGATAGCTGTCCAGGAAGTCATCCATTTCCTTTAAATTTTCGAATTTTGTGGAGTACAGGTTTTCAAAGTATGACCTAATGATTCTCTGGATTTCCTCAGAGTCTGTTGTTATGTCCCCCTTTTCATTTCTGATTTTGTTAATTTGCATGTTCACTCTCTGCTGTTTGGTAAGTTTGGACAAAGGTTTGTCTATCTTGTTGATTTTCTCAAAGAACCAACTCTTCGTTGCATTGATTCTTTGTATTGTTTTCCTGGTTTCTACTTTGTTGATTTCAGCCCTCAATTTGATTATTTCCTGGCGTCTACTCCTCCTGGGGGAGTTTGCTTCTTTGTGTTCTAGAGCTTTTAGCTGTGATGTTAATTCTCTGGTATAACTGTTTTCCTGTTTCTTCATGTGAGCACTTAGTGCTATGAACTTCCCCCGTAGCACTCCTTTCAAAGTGTCCCATAGGTTTGGGTATGTTGTGTCTTCATTCTCATTGAATTCGAGGAAGTCTTTAATTTCTTTTTTTATTTCCTCTTTGACCCAGGGATGGTACGGTTGAGCATTATTCAATTTCCATGAGTTTGTAGGTTTTCTGCAATTTGTGTTGTTGTTGAATTCTAATTTTAAGGCATGGTGGTCTGATAAGATGCATGGAGTTATTCCAATTTTTTTGTAGCTGCTGAGGTTTGATATGTTGCCAAGTATGTGGTCGATTTTTGAGAAGGTTCCATGTGGTGGTGAGAAGAAGGTATATTCTTTTTTATGTGGATGAAATGTTCTATAGATATCTGTTAATCCCAGTTGGGTCATTACTTCTATTAGACCCTTTGCTTCTTTGTTGAGTTCCTGTCTGGTATTCTTGTCTAGTGGTGAGAGTGGTGTGTTGAAATCTCCCACTATAACTGTGTGGGGCTTTAGATGAGATTTAAGTTCTAATAATGTTTCTTTAACGAATGTGGATGCCTTTGTATTGGGGGCATAGATGTTCAGGATAGACACTTCGTCTTGGTGGGTTTCACCTGTGATGAGTATGTAATGATCTCCTTCATCTCTTTTGATTGATTTTATTTTAAAGTCTAGTTTGTTAGATATTAGGATTGCTACCCCTGCTTGTTTCTTGGGTCCATTTGATTGAAAAATTTTTTCCCAACCTTTAACTCTCAAGTAATGTCTGTCTTTGAGGGTGAGGTGTGTTTCTTGTATGCAGCAGAAGGAAGGGTTCTGTCTTCGAATCCATTCTGCTAGTCTGTGTCTTTTTATGGGTGAGTTAAGGCCGTTAATATTGAGGGATATTAATGACCATTGATTGCTCATCCTTCTTCGATTTGCGATGGTTGTTGTTGGTGGAATTATGGGTGGAATTTCGCCCCTTTGTTCTTTTGGCTGTTGGTAGAGAGGGATTCTCTAATGCTTATGTTTTTCTGGTTGTAGTTAGCTTCCTTGGGTTGGAGTTTTCCTTCCAAAATTTTCTGTAGGGCTGGGGTAGTGGACACATATTGGTTGAATCTAGTTTTGTCATGGAATATCTTGTTTTCTCCGTCTATAGTGATTGAGAGCTTTGCCGGGTATAGTAGTCTGGGCTGGCATCCATGGTCTCTTAGTGTAGGTAGAATATCTATCCAGGACCTTCTGGCTTTCAGAGTTTCCATGGAGAAATCAGGTGTAATTCTGATAGGTCTGCCTTTATATGTTACTTGACCTTTTTCCTTAGCTGCTCTTAATATTCTTTCTTTATTCTGTATGTTTGGGGTCTTGATTATTATGTGGCGAGGGGATTTTTTTTGTGGTCCACTCTATTTGGTGTTCTGTAGGCTTCTTGTACCTTCATTGGCATGTCTTTCTTAAGGTTTGGAAAGTTTTCTTCTATGATTTTGTTGAATATGCCTTCTGCCCCTTTGAGGTGGATTTCTTCTCCTTCTTCTATACCTATTATTCTTAGGTTTGGTCTTTTCATGGTGTCCCATAATTCCTGGATGTTTTGTGTTAAGGATTTGTTGGATTTAAGGTTTTCTTTGGTTGATAAATCCATTTCTCCTAATGTATCTTCAACACTTGAGATTCTCTCTTCCATCTCTTCTATTCTGTTGGTAATGCTTGTATTGGTAGTGCCTGACTGTTTGTCCAGCTTTTCTATTTTCTGCCTTTCTTCAGATTGTGTTTTTTTTAGTGTCTCTATTTCAGTTTTCAACCCTTGCAGCGTTTGCATTGCTTCTTGCAATTTTCTGTTTATCTGTTCGTCTGTTTGTTGCCTTTTATGAATTTTTTGGTTTGTTCTTTCTTCCATTTCTTGCATTTTTTGGTTTGCTTTTTGTTCCATTTCTTGGATTTTGTGCTTTGTTTCTTCTTCCATTTCCTGCCTTTTTTGGTTTGTTTCTTCCTCCATTTTTTTCATTTTTTGCTTTGTTTTTTCTACCATTTCTTGCATTTTTTGCTTTGTTTCTTCTTCCATTTCCTGCCTTATTTGGTATGTTTCTTCTTCTAATTCTTGCATTTTTTGCTTTGCTTTTTCTTCCATTTCTTGCATTTTTTGCTTCATTTCTTCTTCCATTTCGTGCCTTTTTTGGTTTGTTTTTTCTTCCAATTCTTGCATTTTTTGGTTTGTTTTTTCTTCCATTTCTTGCATTTTTTGGTTTGTTTTTTCTTCCATTTCTTTGAGGGATTTTCCAATATCCTCTTTTAGGGCCTCTATCATTTTCATGAAAGTGCTTTTAAGGTCGTTCTCTTTTGCTTCCTTTGCGTTGGAATATTGGGGTCTTGCTGTTGTGGAGTCTCTAGAATCTGGCGGTGTCATATTTGTTTTTCTGTTGCTGACTGTGTTTTTGTATTGTCTCTTTCCCATCTCTTCTTTTAGTGGGTGCAGAAAGAGCCCCTTCCTGGTCTGGGGACCAGAGTTCCCTTTTGGTGGGTGCTAGTAAGTCCAGTAATCTGTTGGTTCTTCTATGCCTTGTCCAAATGCTGGTTCGTGGGTAGAGAAGAAGAACAGGAATCTGGGGCGCTTAGCCTCCTACCTGGTCCCCTGGACCCTATGCTGGGTCCTGTTGTACCTGATCCGGAACAGCTACTCCCCTGGTCTCCCTGGCTCCTGTAGTTTCCTGGTCTCTTTGGTGGGAGAGAAGATCTGAAGTCTGGGGTGCTTGGCTCCAGCCGGGATTGGGAGCTCTGTGCAGTTGCCAGGCCAGAGGGACAGCTACTTCCCTGTACTCCCAGCCTCCTCTCCTTTCCTGGAATCGTTGGTGGGAGAGAAGATCTGGAGTCTGGGGTACTTGGCTCCCGCCAGGATTGGGAGCTCTGTGCAGTTCCCAGGCGATTTGCAGGCTCTGGAACACAGGCCGGGAAGCTGGCCTGTTTACCTGATGCTCCCTCCGGGATTGGGAGCTCTGTGCAGTTCCCAGGCGATCTGCAGGCTCTGGAACACAGGCCGGGAAGCTGGCCTGTTTACCTGATGATGCCAGAGGGACAGCTACTTCCCTGTACTCCCAGCCTCCTCTCCTTTCCTGGACTCGTTGGTGGGAGAGAAGATCTGGAGTCTGGGGTGCTTGGCTCCCGCCAAGATTGGGAGCTCTGTGCAGTTCCCAAGCGATCTGCAGGCTCTGGAACACAGGCCGGGAAGCTGGCCTGTTTACCTGATGATCTAAACATCTTTTATTTATTAATGTATTTTAAAGATAGTTATAAAAGAAATTAATGCATTTGATTGTCAAAATGTATTTTGAATACTTAGGGTAATTTTGAAATCAATGAGTATGTTTGACTACACTGTCCATGTAAACATTCTGTATTAATCTGGAGAATGTAGACACATGCCTACACATCACCAGCTCCAGAAATGAAGAGTGCCTCTGTGTTTGTCGGGAGTGATTTTGTAACTCCTATCTTGAAGAGAGTTAAAATGTTTGTCATAATTCTTATTTTCTTTTTTTCTTACTAGTAGACATGTCATGGATATAGAGGAGAAACAGATCAGATATGCCCATTTCTTCTTGAGATGAACATTTTTAAGATTTGATGAATAATAGAGAGAATTATAAATGTTATATTTTAGGAATCAGAGTTCATTTTAAAATGACTATAAATTGGAAGAAAAATATAGACTTATTTAAAGCTACTAAAATGGTATTAATAAGGTATATATTATTCAAGGAATATGGAAAGTTAGGGACTACAATAGAGAAAATTGTTATAAGTAGAGACTTAATGAGTATATTCAGGATTTACGCTAAGTGTTCTGCTGGTGTGGAATATGGATAACTTTGAAATCATGAGCTTATAAATTTGTTAAATTTTCATAGCTATTTTATTATGTGTTTCTAATCTTACATTGTATATATTTTCAATATACAAAATGAAATGTGCTTTTGAAAATATAATTTTCATTTTAATAATGTATCTTAGCTTTACTAGAGATCTTCTAAGGAGGGTTTTCATTAAAACCCCATGTTATAATTTTTGCTTTTAGAATAGCAAATAAAATTAGAGAGTAGACTGTTAGTATTTATTCTTTACAAAGGTAAATCTACATAGTTCGAATCTTAAAAAGAAATGAAAATCATGTCTATATAAGGTGCTCTGAAATATCATTTAACATGCTAGAAGACATTTGCCTTTGAGAACAAATTGCTGATTTAGGCTTGATTAATTTAGAAAGGACTTTTTTTTTGGAATTTTAGATGGTGCTAATTTGATACTAAGAGGTGTTTTAAATATTTCATTGTGTTTATATAATTTAAAATTTTTATTACATTTATTTATTTATTTATGATGAGTGCATGCACTGTAGAGTTTATAGTGGTCAGAGGATAATTTATGGTATTTAGTTCTCTCCTTCCTGAGTGTGAGTCCTGGGGATCAAACCAAGGCCCTGCTTAGCAACTAGTTCCATCAGTCACTGAGCTATCTTGCTGACTCTCACTTTTACTTTTATGATTCTAGACAGCACATATTTTACTAATACTTTATTATGGGTAATATTTCATGAACTATAGAAAGAATAAAATGACTTGTTGAACTTTTTAAAACCCATACCTTCTGTGATAGCTAATCGTGGCTGTTAACTTGGCAACATCTGGAGTCAACTGAAGACCATGTATTTGGGAATGCCTATAAAGGCTTTGAGAAGCAGAGACTCATCCTAAATCTGGATGAGTCTCTACCTTTTGGTGGCAGCTCAAATCAAAGGAAGGAGAGAACTTTTCTTTTTGCCTGTTTGTCCCCACACTGATTGGCAAGTTTATCCTTGCTGAAGCATTCCTTTGCTGGTGTTAGAGCCCACTCTTTGGGGATTCTACTATAGACAGACTGTCAACAGCTCACTAGGAATCCTTTGGAACTCCAGTCCTAGATTGAGACTGCTGAGACATTAGTCTTGTGGAAAGAAGAGCTACCGGGTGTAGAGGTGAGCCCACAATACTTCCCATGCCCCCTATGGGGCATGGACAAGGGTATGGGCACAGGTGAGAATAAAAGGAAGTAAAAGAAAAAGTATTCTCTCTCTTGGGAGTGGGCCACGTTCCGAGCTTCTGTTTTCCTGTTCATCTTGTATGTATATCGAATAAAATATTAGACCTCTTTTTAGATAGCGTTATTGCCATTTTCATTTAGTGTCAGCAGCATTTACCCAGCCACTGCCCAAGAATGCCAGGTAGCTACCCAGAAGACCATCAAACATAAAATAATACAATGTGTGACATCAATGTGTGAATCTCTCTATCTTGTTATTATAATATCCATTTCTCTTTGCTTCTTAATATCCTTTAGTCCTAATTCATTTAACTGAAGCTGACTTTGGAGTGGATTGGCTCTCCTACTCTAAATCCAAATGTATTGTTAAAATAAAATTCAAATTTTATATATTATATCAAAGAGCCATTGATATAAGACAGAAGAAAACAAAATTAGGGACTGTCATCTGTGTATAAAGTCTAATCTCCTTCATGTTTTCTATCTTCCTTATTGTTGCATTTCCCAGTACACATACATATAAAAGTTAACAATTTCTCTGTTATCATTAATGTTTGAGTTTTTCAGAGAACAAGGAATTTCCTAACAGCAATCTTCAAATACTTTGTAAAGAAGATGGGACCCTACTTCATCGACTCCACTTGATTGTACTTAATGCATCTGAACTGCCTCATGTCATCAACTCCACCTGACTAGTACCACCTGAAACCAGTTTGGAACTACATACCTCGACAAAACTTCAGACCAGTGAATTGATACAGTGCATTTCCTAGAATCTGGCCAGAGCTTTAGACAAGAGCTTCAATCAACACAAGAACTTCAGTCAAGAATCTCAATCAAGCATCTCCTGCCAAACAGAGACTATTTAACCTACTTAAGACTCTTGTTACAAAAGCATTTTCCCCCACAGGTCCCCATAAGATTGCCATCATCTTTTGAGAATTCCATGTTCCCTTTCCCTACAGTTGATATCACAGGAGAGTTTACCCCATTCATGTTAGTTTTCAATTATTTTAGGATTGGGATTGGAAGGAGGTGTTCAGACTTAGGTGTCTCTTTCAGATAACTTTAGGATTTAGATGGGATAAATATGGTTAGTAGGATATAAGTATATTATAAGTCGCTTATCACCTTCTATGTATATATGTTGCATATGTTTGAGTTTTGTATCAAGTTTAAATCTTTTATTTAGACTAAAAGGGGAATTGTATGGGTAGCCCACAATACTGCCCATGTCCCCTTTTGGGGCATGGACAAGGGTATGGGCACAGGTAAGAATAAAAGGAAGCGAAAGAAAAAGTACTTTCTCTCTCTTGGGAGTGGGCCACATTCCCAGAGCTTCTATTTTCCTGTTCATCTTGCAAGTATATCAAATAAAATATTAGACTTCTTTTCAGATAATGTTATTGCCATCTTCAACCGGGTTCTTAGTTTTTCCTTTGATGAACAGCTATTGTTAGACAACCCAATCCAAAACCTGTAAACCCATCTTATAAATCACACACAAACACACACACACACACACACACACACACACACACACACAGAGAGAGAGAGAGAGAGAGAGAGAGAGAGAGAGAGAGAGAGAGAGAGAGAGAGAGAGAGAGAGAGAGAGAGAATCTCTCATTTCTGTCTCTTTAGAGAGAAAGAGAACTGTCCGGATGACATTTATAATTTCTGGAATTGGCTTTCTGATTAGTAGACAAATACAGTTACTGAAGACTCTCCTTTTAGCATGGAGAACAATGAAAGCCAATGATTAGAAATAATTTGAAAGTGTTACTGTGAGGGACAAGAGATTTAGTGGTTCTGTATGTAAAACTTTGGATAATTTGTAGAAAAATAAAGAAAGTAAGGGTTGTTATTCTGAGAAGCTCTGGAGAAACTGACTAACAGAGTATGTGATCACTGAAATAAAAAATTGAACTGGATCCAGTTATGCAAAAACTGTCAAAAGGGTTCTAAGTGTGCCTTGAGAAAGACTCTGCTCTCTAGCTGTCATGGAGCCCAACTGGTAGAAAATCAAACCCAAATCTTCATTATACAATTGGCTGATCTACAGTGAAAAGTCAAGGCCCAAACTCAGAGAGTGAAGGCAGTTGAAGCAAGGGCACATATTGGTAAGGAGTGAGATACTATAACTTGGGAGGACACTCCTGAGGTTGAAGACTTTAAACATTCAGATTCTGAAGGTTTTATCTCACCAGAGGAAGTAGTCTTTCTGCCTTTTATAGAAAAAGCTACCCTGCCTCCCCCTGCAATACTGCCCTCTTCACCTTTGCCTGAGCGAATTAATCCTTCATTTCCTCCCAAACTGACAGTAATTTTCCCAGGAGATGCCAGGCAAGACAATTATGATGCAGCCCAGGACCCACCAAGAGTTTCCAATAGACCTATTACAGTATTCCAGACTGAAGAGGCTCCTAGAGGAGAGACAGAAAATATAGTCCCTGAGGAGGCATGCTACAGAGCTAAATAGTGCAGTGAGTTTGTTAATTCTTGCTTGTGGAAGTCTGGGGAATAGGTATGGGACTGCACTTAATGGTGAAAGAAGCATAAGTCTGAACTAGGCTGAGTTTATTTATAAGCGCCAACAGAGTTGAGATTCTGTATTTATTATGGGAGCTCTCACAGTTATATAGGGTGTCAACAGTTTGTTAGATCAGTGAACTGAAGCATTTATCATTATATGGCCTACTGAATAGGGCTTAGAGATGCCTGGTATCTCTTGAGTTCATGTTGATGATTGGATTTAAAGCTTAGTGAAGCTGTAATGCTTTTTACAATGGGAGGTACCAAAAGACAAGGCTAATGCTAAAAAGATGCAAAATGGTTAAAAGGGCACCAGCACATATTTAGAGCGTTTTCATTGTTCTTTTTATTTTGCAAGACCTTAGGATTAGAGATGTTGCTGCTCAATTGGATTAATTTGATGTGACAGATTTAGTTGGTCCCTATGGCAACACTAAATTACCAAAGGCAAGGTAAGCATAGTTATCTAAAAGGGCAGCACAGGAAAAATACAACGTCTATAATGGTTTAACTTGTCCACATAGACAAAACAATGCCTTTATGTCCTGATCCACAATGGGAAGCACAGGCAAAGTGACTTTTATGATGGCATGACTCATATGAAACTTTGGCACTGGATCTATAATCATGATATTTCTAGGAATGAAATAGATAAGAAGGCTACTATGTTTTTGTTTGAGCTAAATAAATAAAAACATTTTGAACAAATTAAAGAAAGACTACATTGGACCATAGCAAAAGGGAAGTAAGCTTTTGTTCTGAAATAATTCCAGACTTGAGCCAGTTTGCCATCCCAAGATCTCTTGGTAAAGGGAAGACAAGTTCCCCTTAAGGAAAGACCTTGCTAAAATACTAAGTGTTTAAATGTTTGTCATTTTCTGGTATTCCCCCAGAGAGACCTAAAGCCTTTTATAAGGGTAACTGTATACAGAGGAAAATATATAAAACAAAACAAAACAAAGCAAATTCTCTGGGATTGGTTAGATACTGGTTTTAAATTGATGATAAATATGGTAGATCCTGAAAATCATTTTCACTCTCTAGTATAAATTTAAGACTTACAAATTTCAGGTGATTAATGGAGTTTTGGGTTAAGTGTGACTCACAGTAGGTTCTTGGATTTATTCTGTGGTTGTTTCTCCAGCTCAAGAACATATAATTGGGATAGATAGAAACTGTCAGAATTTCACACCACCTTCCCATCGCCACTGTAATGTTTCTCCTTTTCCTCACTGATATCCTTTGATAACCAAGGGAAACCAACTTGTCTACTTAACAGCCACAAAAACATTATCAAAAAGGCAGAGATGTGTTAGATGTGCAAGTTGTTCTGTATAGAACTAGGTCTATCTGTTCCTTACCAAATATTTTTATTACATTTATTATTTTTTGTATTTAAAATCATTTAAAACCTTAAATGCCCTTCCCCGATAATGAGTTTGACGACTACCTTAAATGTCATCCTAGAGCCTTCATCCAGTGACTGATGGAAGCAGAGACAGATACCCACAACTAAACACTGAACTGAACTCCTGGAACCCAGTTGCAGAGAGGGAGGAGTGATGACCAAAGTGGTCAAGACAGCTGACCTGAACAAGGGGGAGCTCATGGACCCAAAACTGATAGCTGAGAGGCTATCATGGGACTGATCCAGAAACCCTAAATTTGGGTGTCAGCGAGGAGGCCTCAGTAATCTATGGGGCCTTGAGTATTAGATCAGTATTTATTCCTGGCATACAAATGGACTTTGGGAGCCCATTCCACATCCAAGAATGCTCTCTCAGTCTGGATACATGGGGGAGGGCCTAGGCCCTACCCTGCATGAAATGACAGACTCTGGAGATTCCCCAGGGAGGGTGAAGCCCTCCATGAGGAGAAGAGTGGGAATTGGGTGGGGGACTGCTGGGCATGATTAGGGGACAAGGGAGATGGAAGGAAGAGGGAGCTGGGATTAACATGTGAAGCAAGTTTCTTTCTAATTTAAATAAAAAATAAAATCATTAAAGAAAATCTAATAATGTTGAAGAAAAAGCATCTGCATCCAATAATATGTAATATTAAGCTAAAATAATGATTTCTAATATTTGTGCTTCTGGTGCCTGCTTTTGTATTGAGGAATCATTAACCTTTGATTACCTGTTAGTTCTGTTTTAAATATTCTGAAGGTTTGGCTTACCAGTGCTAATGCCATAACTCCGTATCTCCTTTCCAAATATAAGTACTAGAGTACTTTCCTTCATCTTCTATTTACTAATTACATTTAGATAATAGACATACACTTGGACATACTGTACCAGGAAACTTTTCCATCTCGCTTTACCTCCTTTTTCATTTTCATATAGTTGACAATATTAATATAGTGTCCTTTACATTACTTTTCAGAAACCAATCTGTGATAGTTCTAAATTTACATTGTCAAATTGAGTTTGTGAAATTATTTACTTTCTCTTTTCTAGTATAAATTCTAAAAAGTTAAACCATTATTTATCTTTTGATTGTGGAAGCCCTGCTTTACATACATGTCTTGTATCATGATTAGGTAATTCCTTCCACTCAGTCCTTATTTGTGATACCTAGTGAAATTTTACAAAATAATTTTTCACAACAAGCTCAGATTACCTTTTCGTATATTCCATCAATTAATTGAAACTGTGCTTTCTTTGAGGTAAAATTTCTAATTTTCACATCTTGTAGGAGTTTGTTGAGTGAAAAATGCATAATAGCTTCCACTGAAGATATTTTTGTTCATAACTCATTGACTTCCTGTTCTAATTTGTACCAATATCTTTTTTAGACTAACTGTAGAGGCAAGCTTTGAAGATTTTTTGTTTTCTTTTTTGTTTGTTTGTTTTTATAGAGAGAGGGTTTCTCTGTGTAGCTTTGTAGCCTATCCTGGCACTTGCTCTGTAGACTGACCTCGAACTCACAGAGATCTGCCTGCCTCAACCTCCTGATTGCTGGGACTAAAGGCGTGTACACCAATGCCTGGCTGAAGGAATTTTATTTAATCACACAATTCTTACATATTTTATTTCTTTTTTATGATACAAGAAAATAATATTATATACATATATGTTGCAATCTTTGTTGTGATCTTATTGATATTTGATTATTAATACATGGATTATAAATGTATAGCAGAATACTTTCATATATTTTTTTAGCATTAAGTTCTATTGGTTTAAAATTTATGTCAATTATTTTCCATTGACTTTTATGAGGCTTATTTTCAAGACAATGTAAATGTTGAAGTAATTTGTCTTTGACTTCTGAAAGATTAGCTTTAAAACTTAATTTTTATTTCTTGGATGCTTTTAATTTGAAGAATTGTATCTTCACTGTTGGAGAATACTTTCTTTTAAGATTGTATTTCACCATTTTTTACTTTTTATTCTCTCTGGAGTGACTATTCCTTGTTAACTGGGTGTGGATTTGTGTTATTTCTTTTTCTTTCCTTAATTTATGAAGATCTTTTCTCATCTGTGAAAGATTTTGTTAGCATTTTACTAACGATATTCCTCAGTACTATAATAAGTCATAATTGCTGTTTAGATTCTTTGGTCTTATTCCAAGAGTCATTTTCCAAGTTATGGTCCTTCATCTGTGTTGTTTTGCTGTTAGACTAATCAATTTCCTCTTGTCTTCTGTCCCCCATAGGTTTGGCCACTAGAATTTTCTATTTATATAAAGGTGTGATTACATGTATGAGCCTCAGCTACAGTCTGACTTTCATCTTCTGTTGTAGAAGTTTACTAATGTGATAGGTTGTGACCTACACATAGACTCACTATCTCTCTGAGTGGAGGGGGTCAACTTTAGCTTTTAGGCAGACAATTGCTTAAGAACTGTGACACCCTCAGCAAAACATTCATACTGATGAGTCTCTCCTATTGTTTTCTCTCCACATTAGGAACTTCTCCACTTAGATTCATTATGAAGTACATGAAGTAAATTCTGGAAACCTTCCTACTTGTTACAGAGAGATGCTCCTATATTTTAGTATTTTTTTTTACTGAACTAAAATAGTCTGATAATGTAGAAAAGTCTCAGAAATATTATTTGTCTCTCTTTCTCAGCTGTTCAGATAAAATATTCTTGGGCAATAACATAGGATACCAGTTTTCTTCATTTTGGAGTCATTGTTCTGAGTGATGAGTCACCCCTAACTAATGTAGTAAAATAGGCGACACATCTCAGTCATAATTCATCTTGATCTTATTAGATCAAGATGATATAACTGATATTGTGAGAAAGTTTCAGTAGCATGTAAAATAAAATAATTTCTATCTGATGATCAATATCAATTCCTCATGGATAAATATATATATATGTATATATCAGAAAATTTAGTAAAAAAAGGACTTGGGTTATTATTTTGAAAAATACAGTAATCATAAATTATAAGTAATCCTTTGTAGTTTATGATAGCTAGAGATCATGAGATGTTTATAAGATAATTTATTATGAAATAAAAGTAGTGAAAGCTATCTATCTGTTTTAAAAAAGACAAGAGACACATCCAAAGTTAATGATATTTATTTCAACCTTACCTTAGAAACATAGAAGCAATACAAATGCTCAATAACAGAATTAAGAGACTATACAAAATGCAAATGTTGGTGCAATTTAGTATCCCAGATACTTACCTGGATGACTCTCACAAGTATGGTAGGTGAAAATGTAATCAGAATATGTACTTATGCACATATATGTATGTGTGCATTTATGTATAGCTCAAGACTGTTATAACTGTATATGTGGGATACATAACACTATTGTGAGTATGTTGGTTTTTACAAATACAATGTGAATACAAACAAGTTTGCAGTTGCAATTATAAAACATGGAAAATTCAAGTGTGGGGCAGGTTCAAGGAAGTATATAAAGGTTCAGTTATGTTGGTTGATGACTGGGGTTTTAGCTTGTGTTTGTATGGTATATATGTACAAGAATGTATGACATGTATAAATATGGGCATCCATTTCATGATATCTGTGACTAACTTGAGTGTTGATCCTCGCCTCCTACCTTGCCTTAGTTTGATTCTATTTTTATTGCTGTGAATGTCAGATTGCTTGGTCTATAAGCTTCTGGGGATTTTTCTGCATCCACGTCTTATCTTGAAATAAGAGCATGGTATCACATCTGGATTTACATAGGCTGCAGGTGTTGAACTCAGGTCCTCATCCTTCCCTGGCAATAACTTTATCCTCTGAGCCATATCTCTAGTGCATTTTCTGTTTTACACACTAGGTTTTTAGTATTTGGGTGTATTTTGATTAATTAAAAAAGTAAGAGAATTATTTTGATCATAATGCCATTGGAGCTTCCAAATGTATGTGATCCCAAGTCAGCTAGCCCTTTATGCGGGCTGTTAAGTTTTACACTTTCAGCTTCGGCAGAAAGTATTGCTCTCTGTATGACAATAATGCTATTATTTTTATTTCCTAGTTGAAACTAGACATGTGTATTTGAAGTTGGGTAATGTGGAATGTCTGAAACAGGTGGTTGTATTCTCGGAGACACCCTGGGTTTGTGCAATGTCCTTCTGTATCTTGTGAATATGTGTTGATTTTATAGGTTTATGAATAAAGTTGATTTGGCCAATGGCCAGGCAGAATACAGCTATATGGGAAGTCCAACCAGAAATAATGAAAGAAAGAAGGCAGTCAGAAAGATACCATGTAGCTGCCAGGAAGCAAGATGTGAGTTTGCAAGGCACGTATCTTGTGGTAAAATATAAAATAATAAAATTGGGTCAACTTAATTATGAGAGCTAGTTAGTAATATGCCAGAGCCATTGACCACACAATTATAATTAATAAACTTCTATTTACCACCCTGCTTTAAACAGAGCAGCTTCTTCTGTAAAGGGAAAGCTCAGACAGACTCTAAACATCTACCGGACAGAAACAGAAGTGTGAGCAACATTTTTCAATACTGAGAGTCCTTGATAAATTGTTATTGATTAGATAAATGACAGAGAAATGACCAAGTCAAACTCTTTCTCTTTGTATGTGTTTTAAATTTGTTCTTTACCCCTTCTTGATGGTAAGGTTGATGACTACCTTATATGCCATCCTAGAACCTTCATCCAGTGACTGATGGAATCAGAGACAGTTACTCATAGCTAAACACTGACCTGAACTCCTGGAGCCTAATGACAGAGAGGGAGGAGTGATGAGCAAAGGGGTCAAGACCATGATGGCGGAACCCACAAAGACAGCTGACTTGATAAGGGGGAGCTGTTGAAACCCATATTGATGCCTGAGAGGCCAACAGGGGACTGATCTAGACTCCATGAATGTAGTCTCAATGAGGAGGTCCCAAAAATCACTGGGGCCTTGGGTAGTAGATCAGTGTTTACCATGGTTTATGAATGATCTTTGGGAGCCCATTCTAAATAGAGTGATGGTCTCTCAGCCTGGACACATAGGGAAGGGCCTAGGTCCTGCTCTGGATGAAATGACAGACTTTAGAGATTCCCCCCCCCAAGATGGGCCTCACTCTCCCTGGGGAATGATGTGGGGCTTGGGTAGGGGGCTGTGGGGACTGGTGGAGGGACAAGGGATTAGGGGTGGGAGAGGGAGCTGGGATTGACATGTGAAGCATTCATGTCTCTAATTTAAATAAAAACATTACAAAATACATAAAAAATAAAAATTAAAAAAGAAAAAAATCTGGAAAACCTAGAAAAAATAAAATAAATTTGTTCTTTGCTTGCTCCATCATTTTTGCAAATGCCATAAGTGGAGGCACTGGTGGATATGTTGAGATGTATAGTCTAGAGTCTCATACAGTCAGAAGGTTTCACCCCACATTATTTCCCAGTCGTGTAAATTTGTAACAGCATTAGCTTCTTCAGACTTCTATCAGCTTGGTGTGTACACAAGTGAGATAATTATAATTTTTAGAGAAGTATATAAGAATTCCAGACTATTTGTTTATTTCAGATTATCCTGACCCATTTTTTTCTGTATCAGGCCTACTTTATTTTCAATGGTCAATGATACCCTTGGATAATAGAATCATTAAATATCAATATCTCTACCAGTTATCAAATGAATGGTATACTGATGGTTGCAGATCCCAATTCTATCTCTCAGTTGGAATCCTAGAAATATGTGATTTTAAAATTCTGTCTAGATAATTTTTGTCATAAACACATTTTTAAAAGCAAATAATAAAATAATTTGCATCAGCACTCACATTTACACTCTGGTTCTGGCTTTATATTTAATTTTTACTTGCACATTGATTTTATGTTGATTATCTAATTTATTTGCATCACTTGATTACAAGGTATATCATCCCTTACATTGATTTTCTCTACTGTGCCATATAAGTAGAAGATTAATTTAGTTTTTTGAGCAATCATAAAATCCAACTCATCAGGACTCAATATATATCTATAGTTACAAGCAATGTGTTCTTTCACAAACCATAACCAGTGATCAGCATTTGCTATTTTTATTTCCCTAGTAAAATACTTTTATTATTTAAGAAACTGAAATGGGATATAGATAAGTGCAGCTGAACCAGATGGAGCAAGATATTTAGACCAAAGCACATAAAAAAATTATCACATGATTCAGATCAAAGGTGTGTCCTAATTTTGCATCCTGCCAGGAGCATCAGCCAAGAGACTGCATGAGTTGGTGGGGGTTCTTCCTTATATGCAACTCTTAACTTATCAGATAAATGCTGACCCCTCCTCTTTGTTTTTTTAAAGTGATATAGTTTTAATTTTATTAAAACACATACTAAATAAAAAAGATGGTGGGTCCTGTGGTCATGTCTTAAAGGTGACCTTGGTTTCTTTCTTTTTTTTTTTTGGCTGCCATTTTATTATTATTTATTATTATTACTTATTTTTAAATTTACATTTAGATTAGAAACAAGGTTGCTTCACAAGTCAGTTCCAGGTCCCTCTCCCGTTCTGTCCCCTCCTCCCGTGCCCTCCCCCCAACCCCCCCATTATCCCCTCATTTCCCCAGGGAGGGTGAGGCCCTCCATGGGGGTGTCCATAGTCTGTCATTTCATCCAGGGCAGGGCCTAGACCCTCCCCCAAGAGTTCAGGGTGAGAGTGCATCTCACATTGTTGGATGGACTTTGGACACCCTCCTCTTTGTTAAATACTTCCTATTCATTAATTTTTCCTATACGTTTCTCATATGTCCCTTTACGTTTCTTTTTCCTAGCTGTTCTCTTCCAGCAGTACTAGTGAATTCTATGCTTTTATTATCTAGTCTATAAATCAATAGGGCTTGTTTTTTAAACCTTTATTTGTTTCTTATAGCTTCAAGGTTTGTGCACTCATACAAACATCTTGGATAATTGGGCAACTTTGTGATCACTGTGGTCTCCCCGTGTAATCTTGTAAACAATTTTATAGCCTTTTTAAAAAACTCATTTCAAAGATATTTTCAAGAAGGGTCTACTAAATCTCCTTGACTTTAAGTTTTCTCTTCTGTTGATCTTCACAAATCCTGTGTTTCCTTATTAATACACTCAAGTGGTTTGTATCTTTTTGTATTAAGAACTGTGCTTTTTGACCTTATTTTCTCTACGTCAGTGCTGATCACTGTCAGTGCAGAGACTTTTATACATTTAGTCAATTTAATGAGCTGAATGACTGTTCCTTTAGCCATTCTCAGTAGAGGACTAGGAGGAAAAAAGATCTCACTATCCTCATAGAGCTTACACTGGGCACAGAGATGCCAAAGAGAGATCAGGTGGCAAGCAGGTTGTTTAAGATGTATAGAGGCTCACTGAGCAGAAACAGCAAGCTTGATATGGGGATGGCAGCTCTAAGTAGATGGCAGGAAAGATGTCAGGGAAAAATGGTGTTTGAATAAAGCCTGAAGGAAGTGAATTGTATACTTGGGTAAAGAATATCACAAGAAGGGGGAAGAGAATTTTCAACACCTTGTTGTGGGTGCACCCTGGGCTTGCTGTATATTACTGAAAGGGTAGTGTAGTAGGAGCAGAGATGTAGGCAGAGTGAAGAAGGTGCCATTTTCAGTTACTAGGAGACCATTATTTCAAGCTTCCTAGTTAACTGAAAAGTTTGCTTCTTAGAATGAGAGGAGAGATCATAGAAGAATTGTGAACAAAATGTAGCCAGCTTATTTTTTTATAATGTGGATCTAATAATCCTGTATAAGATGAGATTTTAGGGAGGCAAGGTTAATAGTCGATGAGCAGTTTGCAGTCTTTTGCTTTATGTGAGAGATGGCTGCGTTTTGGGCAAGCAGTAACAGTGAAACACAAAAGGTAATTAGCATCTGAATATATTTTGAATGTAGAAACAAATGAAAAAGAAGGAGATGTTTCAGAAGAATTTGCCTTTTGGTCAGACAGCTGGAGATAGATTGTAATTATTGAAATGGAGGAGGCTTCTGAATCTCCTGGTAGTAAAACGTTTCAAGTGTTACTTTGTTCAAACTATAACATAATTCCAATTCGGTGGGCAGTTTAAAATCCAGAATCCTGTATTGCTTATTTTTGCAGAGCTCAGACAGAAATAAGGAAGGAACGATTTATTATGGCTTCTGGCTTCTGAGGGTTCTCACAGTCCATGGTTGTTTGGTCCTGTGTTGTGTATCAGATTACCACAAGAGTGAAAACATGATTAGGAGGAAGCTGTTCATCTCTGCTTGGAAAGGGAACGGAGGATGAAGGAATACAGGGAGGGTCCAGGTCAAGACGCAGCCTCCAAGAACACAGTACAGTGATCTAATTCCTCCATCTAGACACTAACTCCAAAACTTTCAACAAACTCCCAAAATAGTGCTTAAGCTGAGGGCCCAGCTCACAGGATCCTGTGTAGAGAATTTTACAAGGACACCATAGCAATTCCATTTCTATGGATGTGTGCTGGGCTGTAATTCCTGTTAACACATGGAGTTACATAGACTCGCTGAGATACCTAAGTAGTACACAGTTTTTTTGGATATGATCTGGTTGTGCCTGCAGAAGCTTCGTCTTTTATTTTAAATGCCGTTCTACATCCTCCAGCGTGTCACCAGTTTGCTGAGCCTTTTCACTGTCAAGATGCAGTTGCCCTGGAGTCAGTCTGAGTTGTTACATACGATTGGAGTCAGCTAAGGTGCTGTGCTTTGCTAGGCTTGGAAGGAGTTTGTTTTCCACTGCTATGGGTTTGTTTCTGTTGCTGACACCTGTGACAGAAGCAAGCATCCTCAAGGCTGTGTTGACCGACATTAGTTTATAGCCATGAACGCAAGCAGGAAGCTCTTGTATCTGGGTGGCATTCCAGTGCCTTGTGGATCAAAACAATGACAAACCTGCATGTATCACCACTTTACCTTTTAAAAAGAACCCATTTTGTTTTTCTTTGACTTTTTCTGTAGTAGTCTATAGTAATCTTCATGTGTGTGGGTGTGTGTGTGTTTTCTTAAAAAAATGTTAGCAAGCTGTGGTTATAAAGATTGGGGGGGGTCTGTGTGAATAAGAATTTCAGATGTTTAAAAAGAAATAAAATCCTAAGAGTCAGGTCTAACTGGCTGAATAGTCTGCTAGTGACATTCACTGTGTCATAAAGCAGAGCCTCTATGTGATCACCGCTTGAATAAATGAATTTCACTTACTTACGGCCTGCTTCTTTCAGAGTAAAAATCTCAGAAAAAGCTCACTTCACCCGGTGCATCAAATATGTCAGTTTAAGTATTGGGCACATGATTGACCCTTGTATCCTAAAATAAGTTAAGTGTTAATATTAGAAAAAGGAAGCATGAAAAGTAAAAAGAATTTATCCCAAATGTCTATTACAAATAATATTTTAAATAAATTGGCAAGAATATTATCGAGGACTATTTGGAAAAGCAGCTTAGTAAATCAGTACTTTACTTCATGTCAATACTGGTTACACACACCAAAAGAGGAATTAAATATAAGCACTAAGCAATATTACAAATTCAATATGAAATTAGAAATTTCCAAACAGAAATAGGTGTTATTTTTGTAAAACTAATGAGTGTTTACTCTACCAAAGCTTGACAAGAATAATCAGAAGCTCTATTATACTGTTGGGAAGTTCACATTACATTTAACAAAGAGTTAATGTGTATTCTAATGACTTTTAGAAATAAATATGAAGTAAGTGACGTACAAAATAAGGGATGTAAACGACCAAAAGATATATGAAAAAGCATTGACTATGTCTAGCATTTGAAGAAATAAAACGAAAATCACAATGAGATTCCATTTTAGCCACTGATTTTCAGGGACGTTAACAACCATCATATACCTTATTTATGAGAGTTTAGTGAAAGGGGAGCTTCATGGTAAGTAGTTAGGGGTTTTCTGAGCTGAGAGTCAGCACAGGCCTTTTTTTACACTGATATTTTAATTGTAAAGGTTTTGTAACTTTTGTAATTGTCATTTTAACTTTTTTTGTGGTCACTGAAACTGCAAGAAGCCAACTTTGCTATACTTAAAGTAAAGCATGTTAGAAGCAAAGTCTGGTTTACTGGAGGTAAAAATGGCGCTGAATAATCAGGTCGTTTTAGAATTCCATGAAGCATTCAAGGTGGCAGCAGTTGAAGAAATCCATGTAGCTATGGACACTTGCTTAGCAGTGGTCTGGGCTAGAGACAGTCTTTACTAGAACAATGCCACTGTTACTCTGCCCAGCTGGGGCAAAGTATTTAATGTGATCATTTAGAAGCCATTTGTAATCATTTCCCCCTGTCCTTTCCTCCCTCCAAACTCTCCAATGTGCTTCCCTCTCCATTTTCTGTTTCTGTCTTTTTTTATTCAGTCGTTCTTATGTATATGTGTATATGTGGGTCCTCATATATAGTCTGATATATATAAATACAACCTGCTCAGTCCATAAAATGCTACAATTTTAGGGCTGACAATTTGGTATTATGCAAATCAAATAGTGATTGAAAATAGAAAATGAAAATAAATCTAGTAAGAATTATTGCTGTCAACAAACAGTAAAGGTTACATCTAGGAATTACCAAGTGTTGGTTGTTTGCTATGTGTAGGAATTAGGCACTACAAGTAGAGACATTTCATTTTCCTTTGTGTGTAAACGTTCCTCTTTACAAAATTACATCTGGATTCCTTGCTGGTTCTGTTCATTGTGTATCTTTGTGATGTGATTTTGCTGTTGTTCTGTATGATTTTACAATTAATTTATAGATAATATATGTAGTTTGTATTCTATATACCTTTGTATTTTTCAAAGAAGATTTCTGCATGTATTTTTATTTTTGCTTTATATGGAGTCAGAAAACTATTAGTACGGGGGGAAACTGAAATTCTTACCTAAGTATAACCTTTAGTTAATGTGTCTTGACAATCAACTATGGTACTTATTTTTATACATGTATATAGTAAATCTATGTTTCAAATTTTCACATTTAAAATATTTATAAAGTTATTCTCATGAAAAATTTAAGTGAAATATAGTAGGTTAACATGAGCAAACAGAAAGGATGCAATGGTTTCTATATGAAATGACATAGGAGTGTAATTCAGACCATGAAAAATTTCCAAAGGTAATTTTTCAAAGGTTTTGGCTGCTAACTGAATTAGCTTTCAGCATGAGAAATATGTTGGATGACAATTGTGGAATTTATGAAGTCTTGCTTACTTAGAGGCAGCTGCTGACTCTTCCAAAATTACCCCAGAAAAGGCTTGGAAGTCCAAATTGGAACAGGAAGATGAAGCTCTTCTTAAGCAGTGAGATTGTGAACTTGAAAGTAATGAATTGAATAGATGATGTGTTAGAAATGGATGATGGAAAATATGAAAGTCCTATATGAGACCAGATGTTCTGATGAACATGTGTGTGATGGCATTCTTTTGTTGGAAAAAGGCATAAATAGAAAATAGAATCAAGTTCATCGCACATAAATTAATTTTTGATATTTAATGAATGCATTATCTTTCTAGTTAGATGTTCTGTTTTAAGAATAACACAAAACAGCAAACAGGTGGTAAGAAAAGTTAGCTGCTAATATTAAAATGTCTTAAACTGAAGAAATTTGTATAATCATATGATAGGCTTTAGGCCACTTATTAATTATGCATTTAAACTACTGGAGGAGAAGGATTACAGGTGACACATATTTTTGTGCCCAAAGCACAGAGGACAGTGATTTGCATATAGTAGATATTCAGCAAATATTTGTTGAAAAAATTCTTCATAGAATACAAAGGAGGTCCTAAATTTGTACTACTTACAAGTTTCAGGAAAACAAGAACAAGAAGTAATGAACTTAACAACATTTATAACATATAAAAGAGACAAAATTTAAATAATAAAGCATAAAATGTATTTCCTGACTTTGTAGAATCAATAACTGAGTAGAATTAAAATAAAGATCAATGTGGTCTTCATCTTGCATATAAGCACTAACTTTTGGCTTTTAAGAATAGAGAATTTTTTATTAGTATTATTTTTTCCTAGAAGCTTTTATTTAACTCAAAATAAAATCTTATTATAGGGGCCTGGTGGGGGGCATAGGAGAATAGAGAAAAAATTTTAAAGGTAGGGTTAGAAAACAGAATTGGATAAATGGAATGTTTAAAAATTATCAGCTTAGAAGTAAATTACAAGAATAATTGTTAATGTTCATGGTGTTGGACTGAACATAACTAACCAAATTGGGTGATAATATAACAGAATACTATATTCTGAACTTACTTTATCATTTCCACATGAGGCATATATTTCAATATCTCGTACTTTATCCTTGCATGGTGGAACTAGAACTGTCACTCTGCTAGATCTATTAGAAGGAAATATGTCTTTTGGTTCAGTTAATTCAATTCCACAAGTATTTATTAAGTACTTATCTGTGTGAAGCACTATAGAATCACCCATGTACAAGCAATTAAAATTTAACTGGCTCAGAGAATGTTTGCAAGATCATCTCTTTTTGAAAAGAGTTAACTGTTAATGTATCCTCCATCCATCTTCTTATAGAAGTGCCTTAATTTAGAGTCTTGAGACTAGAATGAAGATGATGTCACCCAAGTAGACTATCTAAATTTTCCCATTCAAGCTGGGCTTAAAAAATGACAGTATTTTTTCTCTTTTATTTTTAGAGTGCTTATCACTTAGCTATCCTTTAGCACTGATTAAGTTCCTTGCTCCTCAGGGACAACATTTAGTTGACTGAACTAGATAGGATTTTTATTTTTCCTCTCAGGAAACTCAGGGAGAGATAGTTAAATATTTCTCTAAGTGTTCATTGGTTGTTTGGTAATTACACTCTGAACTTGATAGATTCTAAAGTAAAATCGCATTTTGTTATACATCACTCTAGCAGACCAGTTAGCATGGTCTTCTTGTCCAGTTGTCTTACTGTTCACTAGTTTTCCTACTATTTTCCACTAGACTGATGAACTTTCTTAAGAAAATCTTATTGAGAAGGACATATAAGTGTATATGTATGCATTTATCCAGATAGTGTCAGGAATCTCACTATAGAGACATAGCAAGGTGAGTCAAAGAGAGGGGAAAATAATATAACATTTCAAAGACTTTGGTCTGCATAGTTTAGTGGTTCAGATTCTGGTATCATTTGCTCTACCTTAGGGGGTAACTGGAAATTATCTGTAGGGATTTTTGATTGCAGTAAGTGAAAAGGTGGGCATCTTATGCCCAAAGGATATGGAAACTGCTAAACTGCCACGAGTTGTGTGCCTTTCCTCTTTGGCCCAGATGCCTCCAGCAGAGGAGAATCTGGTTCTCTTACCGGTAGTCTATGGTTGAAAGAAAAACTACTTCAGTCAATCAATAGAATTGAAGAAAAATGAGTTGACCAAGTTCTGTGGGTTTTGTTCCTCTTCCAGTGGTTATATAACTTGTCCATGTGCCTCAGTTTTAGTTCAGAAGATTTCTGAAAATTTGGGAGTTCTGAAATTTATTCTGTCTTCTCATATTTTCTTTCATTAGCATCTTAAGGAATAAAGAAATTCATTTGCCTATGCAATCTCCACTCTCTAGTCACTATTATTATTATTATTATTATTATTTTCCAGGGAAACAGTTTATTCAGAATCAAATATACATGACGATGCAACAGAAGAATGAGCATGGTTTCAGTTTGCCACAAATAACATGTTCCATCATGGAAGGCATTGAATGAACACTTGCAGTCAAAGAATAAAATCATAAACCAAAGCATTTACCAAATAAAATGCTGGGAACATCATATTGGGGGTTTGTTGCCCCCCTTTTTATTTAATTTAAGTTAGAAACAACTTTGCTTCACATGTCAATCCCAGCTCCCTCTCCCTCCCCTCCTCTCCTGCCCCTCTTCAAACCTCCCCCAGTTCCTCCCCCAATCTTCATTCTACTCTCCAAGGAGGGTGAGGCTCTTCATGGGGGATCTCAAAAATCTGTCATATGATCTGGGACAGGGCCTAGACCCTCCCCCATGAGTCCAGGTGGATACAGCATCCCTCTATGTGGAATGGGCTCCCAAAGATCATCGGGAGGACAGGGCTAAATGCTGACCTATTGCCTGAGGCCCCAAAGAATGCTGTGGCCTTTTCACTGACACCCACATTCAGGTGGTCTAGATCAGTCCCATGCTGGCTTCTCAGCTATCAGTCTGGGGTCTATAAGCTCCCCCATTTTCAGGTCAGCTGTTTCTGTGAGTCTCACCCACCAAGTCTTAAACCATTTGCTCATCACTTATCCCTCTCTAAAACTGGGTTCCAGGGGTGCAATTCAGTGTTTAGTTGTGGGTGTCTACCTCTTCTTCCTTCAGCCACTGGAAGAAGGCTCTAGGATGGCATACAAGGAAGTCATCAATCACGTTATCAGAGAAGGGCATTTAAGGTAGCCTCTCCATTATTGGTTAGGTTGCCAGCTGGTGTTATCCTTGTAGGCATCTGGACATCTCACTAGTGCCAGATCTCTCTTCAAACCTATAATGGCTCCTTCTATTATGGTATCTCTAGTCCTTCTCCCCTTTATTCTTCTCCCTATTCAACCTTCCTGCACCCCCATGTCCTCCTCTCCCCTCCTCTTCACCTCCTCTCTTTCTCCAAGCTTCCTCCCCACCCCCCCCACTGTGTGCCCAATCCCCTCAGAAGAGTCTGTCCTGTTCCTCTTCTCTGGGTTACATTGCATATCTCCTTTAGGGTCCTCCCTGTTCCCTAGACTCTCTGGCAGTAGGATTGTAGGCTGGCACTGTCCCGATCCATGTCTAAAATCCATATATGAGTAAGTACATACCATGCTTATCTTTTTGTGACTGGGTTACCTCACTCAGTATGGTTTCTTTTAGTGCCATCCATTTGCCAGCAAATTTCAAGATTCCATTGTTTTATTCTACTGAGTAGTACTTCATTGTGTAGATGCACCACCTTTTCTCCATCCACTCTTCTGTTGAGGGGCATCTAGGTTGATTCCAGGTTCTGGCTATTACAAATAATGCTGCTATGAGGATAGAGGAACAGATATCCTTGTTGTATGAATGTGCATCTTTTGGGTATGTGCCTCAGAGTGGAATTGCTGGATCTTGTGGTAGAATGATTCCCATTTTTCTAAGGACTTTCCATACTGATTTCCAAAGTGGCTGTATGAGTTGGCACTCCTACCAGCAGCAGAGAAGTGTTCCCTTTTCTCCACATCCTCTCCAGCATAAATTGTCATTGTTTTTTTTATTTTAGCCATTCTGACAGGAGTAAGGTGGTATCTCAGAGTTGTTTTGATTTGTATTTCCCTTATGGCTAAGGATGTTGAGCACTTTCTCATGTGTCTCTCAACCATTTTGAACTCCTATATTAAGAATTCTCTATGTAGTTCTGTACCACACTTTTTAATTGGATCCTTTGGTGTTTTGGAGACTTGCTTCTTGAGTTCTTTGTAAATTTTAGAGATCAGCCCTCTGTCAGATGTGGGGTTAGTGAATGTCTTTTCCCATTCAGTGGGCTGCCTTTTTGTCTTGTTGGTTGTGTCCTTTGCCTTAAACTTCAGGAGGTCCCATTTATCAATTGTCAATCTCAGTGTCTCTGCTACTGCTATTATGTTGAGGAACTAGTCTCCTGTAGCAATTTGTTCAAGAGTATCTCCTACTTTCTCTTCTAAAAGGTTCAGTGACTGGGTTCATGTTGAGGTCTTTGATCCATTTGGATTTAAGTTTTATGCATGGCAATAGATATGGATCTATCTTCACTCTTTTACTTGCCAGTATTCAGTTATGGACCATTTGTTGAAGTTGCTTTCTTATTTAAATTGTAAAATCTTTGCTACTCTGTCAAAAATCAAGTGGTCTTAGGTATGTGGTTAATATCAGCATTTTCAATTAAATTCCATTGGTCTACCTGGCTATTTTTGTGCCAATAGCAAGCTGTGTTCAGGACTATAGCTCTGTAATAGAGCTTGAAGTCAGGTATGGTGATGCCTCTGGAAGTTCTTTTATTGTATAAGGTTGTTTTAGTAAACCTAGGTCTTTTGTTTTTCCATATAAAGTTTATTATTGTTCTTTCAAGGTCTCTGAAGAATTGTGCCAGTATTTTGATGTGGATTGCATTGAATCTGTAGACTGCTTTTGGCAATATTGCCATTTTTACTGTGTTGATCCTACCTATCCAAGAACATGGGAGAGCTTTCCATTTTCTGCTATCTTCTTTAATTTCTTGCTTTAAAGACTCAAAGTTCTTGCCATATGGGTTTTTCTCTTCTTTGGTTAGTGTTACCACAAGATATTTTATGTTATTTGGGGCCATTTTAAAGGGTGATTTATCTCTGATTTCTTTCTCAGCCCATTTATCGTCTGTGTATAATAGGGCTACTGATTTTTTGAGTTAACCTTGTATCCTGCCACTTTGCTGAAGGTGTTTATCAGCTGTGGTAAATCCCTCATAGAGTTTTTCAGGTCACTTATGTAAACTATCGTATCATCTTCAAACAGTGAATGTTTGAACTCTTCCTTTCCAATTTCTATCCCCTTGATCTCCTTTTCTTGCTTTACTGCTCCAGCTAGAACTTCAAGTGCAATATTAAAAAGATATGGGGAGGACAGTCTTGTCTTATTCCTGATTTTAGAGGAATTGCATTGAGTTTCTCTTCATTTAGTTTGATGTTGGCTGTTGGTTTACTGTATATTGCTTTTATTATGTTCAGGAATATTCCTGTTATCCCTGATCTCTCCAGGACCTTTATCATGAAGGGGTGTTGGATTTTTTTTCAAAGGCATTTTCCACATCAACTGATAAGATCGTGTGGTTTTTCTTTTGCAGTATGTTTATATGGTGAATTACATTGATACATTTTCCTATGTAGAACCATCCCTGCATCCCTGGGATGAAGCCTACATGATCATGGTGGATGATTTTTCTGATTTGTTCTTGGATACTATTTGCTAATATTTTATTGAGGATTTTTGCATCTATGTTCATGAGGGAGTTTGGTTAGTAGTTCTTAGTTGAGTCTTTGTTTGGCTTGGGTACCAAGGTAATTAATTGTAGCCTCATAAAAATGAGTTTGGCAATGAACCTCCTGCTTCTATTGTGTGGAACACTTTGAGGAGTATTGGAATTAGCTCTTCTTCAAATTTCTGGTAGAATTCTGTACTGAAGCCATTTGGGCTTGGGCTTTTTTTGGTTGAGAGACTTTTGATGACTGCTCCTGTTTCATTAGGGGTTATAAATCTGTTTAGATTGCTTATCTGCTCTGGATTCAATTTTGGTAAGTCGATTTATCTAGAAAATTGTCCATTTCCTTTAAGTTTTCGAATTTTGTGGAGTACAGGTTTTCAAAGTATGACCTGAATATTCTCTGGATTTCCTCAGTGTCCGTTGTTATGTCCCCCTTTTCATTCCTAATTTTGTAGATTTGCATGTTTTCTCTCTGCCTTTTAGCTGGTTTGGATAGAGGTTTGTCTATCTTGTTGATTTTTTTGAAGCACTAACTCTTTGTTACAATGATTCTTTGTATTGTTTTCTTTGTTTTAACTTTATCATGCCCTAAATTTGATTATTTCCTGGTGTCTACTGCACCTGGGTGAGTTTGCTTCTTTGTGTTCTAGAGATTTCAATTGTGCTGTTAATTCTGACTATTCCTCAGTTTTTTAATATGTGCACTTACTGCTATGAACTTTCCTCTTAGTACTGCCTTCAAAGTGTACCATAAGTTTTGTATGTTGTGTCTTTACAGTACTTTCTGTATGGTGAATTTGTCGATATGTATTGTTTAAATCTGGTTTTGTCTTGGAATATCTTGTTTTCTCTATCTATAGTGACTTAAATCTTTGCTGGATACAGTAATCTGGGCTGGCTTCTGTGGTCTCTGAGTGTTGGTATAATATCTGTCCAGGATCTTCTTCTGGCTTTCAGAGTTTCCATGGAGAAATCAGGTGTGATTCTTATAGGCTTGCATGTATATGTTACTTTGGCCTTTTTCCTTTGCTGCTCTTAATATTCTTTCTTTATTCTGTATGGACGGTCACCCATCAGGCTCCTCTGCCTTGTGGTTCACCTTATCCCTAGCTAACGTTCAGGGATGTCTCCCTATGCAGTCTCTCATGGTTTGCAAATCCTTGTGTTCTACAAACTTTCTTGTCCTTGTCACCATCAACGTTTCTCCAAACATGATAGCTTGGCAAGGTCCTACTGCCTCCTCCACTGGTGGCATTCCCTGGTCACCTTAGGCCTCTTCTCTGCCCCTTCCCAAACACAGAGAGGTCAGATGTTAATAGCTACTCATAAAGGTGTTTCTTTCCCACAGCCAAATCACAAGGACTAAGCTTTCTGATGCCAAGGGGTAGACTATGTTTGCCAAAATACTGTGTTTGCCAAATAAAATGGAGGTATAGAGCAGAGGTTTTAAAAGTGCTTCTAGGGACTGGAGGCTAACTTGCTGGTAGCTTGCATGTCCAGCATACTTAAAACCTGGGTCTTTTGGAAAAGGTATGTTGGGGATTCCTTTTGTGGTCCATTCTATTTGGTGTTCTGTAGGCTTCTTGTACTTTCATTAGCATGTCTTTCTTTAGATTGGAAAAGTTTCTTTCTATGATTTCGTTGAATATTTCTGCACCTTTGAGCTGAGTTTCTTTACCCTCTTCTATATATACTGTTCTCAGATTTGGCCTTTTCATGGTGTTCCATATTTCCTGGATATTTTGTGTTAAGAATTTGTTGGACTCAAGATTTTCTTTGGTTGATGAGTCTATTTCTCCTAGTGAATCTTTAGTGCCTGACATTTGCTCTTCTAACTCCTGTGTTTCTGTTGGTTATGCTTGCATCTGTAGTTCCAGATTGTTTACTCACCTTTTCTAATTCCAGCATTCCTTCAGACTGTGTGTTTTTTGTTGTCTCTATTTTTTTTATTGTCTCAGCTTTCAAACCTTGCACTGTTTGAATTGTTTCTTGTAATTTTTGGTTTGTATTTTCTTCCATTTCTTTAAAAGATTTTCTCATTTCTTCTTTTAGGGTCTCTATTAACTTCATGAAGCTGTTTTTAAGGTTATTCTCCTCTGTTTCATCTGTGTTGTGATGTTCAGATCTTGCTGATGTAGAGTCCCTGAACTCTGGTGGTGTCATATTGTTTGTCATTGAATTTGTTCTTTTATTGTTGTCTTCCCTACCTTCTTTCAGTGGGTACAGGTAGAGACTCTTCCTTTCCTGGTGAGTACGGGTCCAAGGTTCTATTCTGGTGGGTGTAAGCAGGTCCAATTCACTGACAGGTCTCACGGTGGGTGCAGATGGGTCTCAGGCACTTCCTCTCCCAGTGGGTGGGACCTCTGTCTTTTGTACTCTGCCCTCTGCCTTCTGCCCACATCCCTGAGTGGGGGTGCAAGTAGGCAGGCTCTCTCTGCAGGCTTCTGGTCGCTGGATCCTCTGGATGCAGGGAGTCGAACTTGCTGCAGTTCCCAGTCAAGAAGATACAAGAGAGGGAGAGGGGAAGGAAGTGGGGACCAGGAAGGGGGCCTGGAGCTCACCCTTGCCCTCTGCCCTCTGCCCTCTGCCCTGAGTGGGGGCAGGAGTAGGCACACTTTCTCTGCAGGTTTCTGGTCTCTTGGTCCTCCAGAGGCAAGTTGAGCTTGCTGCAGTTCCCAGTCCAGGAGATCCCGGAGAGCTACTATTATTATGTTTAAGCAGTAATTAATACTGATGGCTGGAGTTCATAACTGTTAGTGTATACGTCACTTTTGTCCATCTAAAATATAAACTCAGTGAAATAATTTATAATCAAATAAGGGTAACCCATGAGACATATGAATGAAAGAAAGGAATGTAACACAGACACATCATTATCAACTCATTATTCTTGTTTAGATTTCTTGTTGAAATATCTGAGAGGCAAATTGGTTTGTTCAGGTCACAGTACTTGAATATACCCACAAGTATTGGGTAACATGAGATTCATAAAACAAGTGATGCTGATTCTCAGTAGTTTAAAATTGATAAATATAAATTTTGAGAGCAAAGAAAACATGACACTAAAAATAAAGGCAAGATGCATTCCCCAGTAACTCTTGTATAATGTTTAAGGAATATAAATGTATGTCTTAAGGGAAGAAGGTATGTCTTGAGTAGAATTTGAGGTGTCTGTTGTGGTCAACTTGTTTTTAGACATGCAAATTTGATGGTTATATACAGGGTGATGAATGAAATGAAAGGGATAGATAATTCAACTAAAAAGTAGATAATTCTTGTCATAGGGTCTAAAATTCCAAGGCTCTGAGTAGAATATGGATTACAGAACTAAAAAGAGTGTGAGGCTGAAAAAGAAGAAAGATGATAGAATGATGGTGAGCTGCATCAGAGATCTTGATACTGAATGAGATAAAGGAGCAAATGGTGATTTTTGGTTTGGGAACTTCCGAGTATAATAGTGTCTTGGGGAAGGGACCTGGAGAAATCTGATGTATCTTTATTAGTGATATTTTTTGAGACGTGGCAAGTCTGAGGAAGAATGTCTCTAACATGCTTTTGACTAAGATTCTCTAGGGACAATGTGCACAGCAATCAAGGATTGGAGGAATACTGGGTTGACAAGAGAAGTGGTTTTTAGTTATTTAATCTGCTTCTGCTGCATAATGCTTTTGCTCAGCATCCTCATCCCTTTTGTTGACTGTTCCTTTCCCAACACCTACAAGACTACTAGTGTTGCTATTGTACTAATATATGTTTGTGGAATGAATGTACTAAATGATCAAATTGTGTGTGATAAGCTTTTCATAACAAGATATTTATTCCTGAGAGCAATAAATACTATTGAGTTACCCACCTTGTGAGAGTCTACATGTGGAGTTTGGATTTATTGATCTGGAATTCAATAACTGGAAAGAAAACATTTTCCCCCACATTTCTGATACACAGTGGTAAGCAAGAAACCTAGACAACAATCACCACTCCTATTCAAAAGACGGAAACAATGGGAATCTCTCAATAGTCATTGATCCATAGGAGCTCTGAAATCCCACTAGGAAGATGTTTTGAGACTCTTTATTATAAACATAGGAACTAGTCTGAGTTGACTCCAGTTTTGGTCAATATTAGCTCTCCAGTCTCTCTAAGACTCTGTACACTCTGCGGGTCTTCTTGTTCTATGATCCAACTTCATAGTATATGGGGATTATATGAGGGAGGAATTGAAGAAACGTCTGCCAATAGAAGCTGAGTGACATTATGCATCTAATTCTTGTCCTTAAAGAGCAGGGTGCCAGACATTGTTTTAACAGGGGCCATCTGCTGAAGTATGGTCTTACAGAAGCTCTGGCAGTGTGATTGTCTGTAAAGCATGTTTTAAATATACTTAATTCTGTTTGCTTCCATGTATATATGTCAACTGAAAGATAGTTTGAAAATGTTAAGATCTACAGACTCTTCCCAATCTATTTTCATAGAAATTTTCATTGAAAAAACAATTATTGACATTTTTAGGAAAAGAAAAATTTTTGTCTTTTTTTTTCCAAAGGGAAAAAATTCCTAAGGATATCTGATAGCAGCAAGGGATCCCACAAATGAGGTGCTGGCACTGCCTTAACCTGACCCTTTCTTCCTGGTGCTTCCTCAGTGTGGCAATTCCATGAAGACTGTATGAGAATCAGTTGCTTGTTCACCTTAAACATCCAGGGATATATGCATTTCCTCTTTCTCCATTATCGCTTTTTTATAGATAGGCAATTGTTTCCCAAGTTTATCTCTTTCACGTATTATTTACCAACTGTGCTAAAATCAAACACAACTTCCTTGTTCACAACATTCAATCTCAAAATCTCCTTGCTCCAAGGGGATTACTATGCATGCTTTCTGCCTTCAGTACTACCAGAGGTAGAGATTTTACAAAGTTGTTTAGGGGAAATTCCTAGTGTAATTGTGACCTGGGGAAACATTCAGTAGGAATCTGATGTATCTTGATCAGTGACATTGCTTTGGAATAGTCAAGTCTCAGATAGAGTACAGTTAATGTGATTCTGATTCAGATTCTCTATTTTAAAAATAATGTCAGGGTGAAAATTACTTTAAAAATTTAATTAGAGCATAAAAATAATATATTGCAATGCATAAAATTGTGATGCCAGGAAGGGAAACATCATTGATGTTAGAATGACAGAAATCTTAAGAGTAAACGAAAAATTTCAACAGGTTGAGCATGGAGATGTGTAGTGAGAAAAAGAAGGTGGTATTATATTAGTTATCACATCACTTTTCTACTTTGTAATGAGTTTCAGTGCCACTTGCCAATTTACCCCAAAACTAGAAGATATATACATTTCAGTCTTCTTCACTAGGAAGTACTTTGTATCCAGTTTTGGATCAGCTACCAATACAATGATGCTATGAACACAGAATACCCAAGCTTCAATAGGCTACAATAATGCATAACACATATTCATGCAAGCCATTCCACTTCTGTGTGGGTCTGGATTAGATTCATTGGATCTCAACCAAGAAACAGAAAAAAATGAGCAGTTCTAGTTGGGGCATACTGATGGAAAAGGACAGAAGCCCTGTCCAAATTGCAACAACCCCTCAAGATCATACTAAAAAGTGATGCTTTCTTGTTTTTTCCCATCCTCTCATCATCTCATAATCCCATCCATCAAAACCGGAATAAGTAGATTGAGGATGTGTATTGTTTCCAAGGCAGGCGACATATGAGAGTAGATGCTGAGATTTCTAATACAATCTCCTATATAAAATAATTTCATTTATACTGGGAAGCATGTGATACACAAGAATCAATATTTTCATGGAATCATAAACATTAGTAAATATTTGAAAATCACAATGAGATTTACTTTTGTAGAGTTTGTATAAACACTGAAAAGAGAATGATTAAGGACAGATATGGAGAGTAAGTGACTTATATTGCTAATATTGTGTTAGCCACCACTCACTAAAACAGAACCTGAAAAGCAAGAGACATGTCTGCAAATTGATCGTAATGGAAAGAATGATTCACTGCAGCTCACAGCTCACAGCTTCAGAAAACGTTCAAGCTTCAACATGAGGACTCGGGTGCCAAGGGCTCAGTGGTGTTTAGTAGAGCATCCAGACTGAGTATGTCTGATTCCTGACCTAGTTTTCTGTTCACCTGTTAATGACTTGTTCATCATGGTGGTTTCCTTACTTTCTTTAACATGAACTCTGTGTCGAGCCTTGTGCATCCTTGTCCATCCATGAGTGCTAAACGTTTTAGGACGAACGCAAAGAGAAAAGGAAAAACACAGCATTCAGTGGGTAACACATAAATTATGATTTTTTAATAGTGCAATAATTTTGGACTTTGTTAATTCAGGAAGAAAATATTTTGTAGCTTCCATCATTTCCCCTTACAGCTCACAGTATATTTAAAAAGCAGAAACTAGGAAGATTTCAAATATCTTGAGTCATGTTTATGGGGAGCAAAGCCTGGGTGAGTAAGAAGACTTGTTAACTCCTTCTGATGTGTGGTCAGATGGCTTTCATGGCATTAGACAGGCTTGTGAATGTAAAGGATACATGGCGCAGAGGGACTTTGAAATCCTATCCTTTGCGGATGCTCAGAGGACATATTCATGTGTATCCTGATGAGTGGCTGCCTCCAGGTACAAGTTCATGTTTGGAAAGAGGAAACAGGAGTTTCTAGTTTGCCCTGAAAACCAATCTGTAAAATTCTAAAGGCATCCTAGACAGCAGATTGGAGAAGGACCCCTGTATATTTGTTGGCAAGTTAAGTGTAGGTTGAAAGGACTATATTATAGAACTCATCATCAACAGCTGATTCATTACCTTCATGTGTGCTAACCATATTTGAATGGTTGCTGGAATGCAAATGTTCAAAGTATCAGGAAAAGACTATTTTTTCCTTTTCACATTAATCCTGTAACATTTAGCACTCTTAGAGATGAATGGACATGGAGATCAAGAAAAATAAGAAAATCACCATAAGAAACACGCACACACACATACACACACACACACACACACACACACACACACACACAGAGGAAAGAGCCAAAATGGAGTTACTCCATATTACCATAAAACAGAGTAACAACACTCCAACTAGACAGAAGAGGCTAAGAAATAAAAATCCCATTCCAGGAATGGGATGCTTCTTTTGGAATTGTTGATCAGTATGGTCCTATAGAGCACAAAACATCACAATCTGTTGACATTACACTTGATCACCCTTCATTTACTAGGCAGTAAGACACTATTACAGAAGATACCACATACTTCACTCAATTATCACAAATACATACATCTGATACTCAGCTAGAGGCTATAGTCCTACTGGTTAGCTTTCATAAATTTTAAGATGTTATGCATATTATCAGAGTGGCAAAGTGATCATCAATTATGCCTAGCTTTGAACACTGCATGGTATAAACATGACTGGCAAGTTGAGATATATTTACTTGCACAATAGTGACATGGACGTTATAGGAGTAAATAAATACTTTTTTATTGAACTCATATCCAACTCCAGAAGATTAAATCCATACTTAGTACCATTAGCTGCCAAAATCCTATGGATATAGATTACAACAGACACTGGGGCAGAGTCTATTATTTTGCCAAGTAGAAACTGCTCCTCTAGGCAGTGATTGGAAACCAACTCCTAATGACTTGTCATTGTACTAATGGACCAATTCATATATCAAGCTTCATATAAAAACCTATTAGATTGTGATTAACACAGAGACCCACAATTGGCCAAGATGCAGAAAAGAAAAACTTCAGAATGCTCTGTCCATAAATGAAACATATGTAACACAATCCATTTTCCCAAGGCTTGGGGATCAATATGGAGAGGGGGCAGAAAGACTGTATGACTCAGGCATGTTAGATAACTACAAGAAAATAATGTCCTCTGGACACAGCAGGATAGATACACATTTGAACTTGCAGTGGCTGAACTAATATGTACAAAACCTGTGTAATCTCAAACCAGAGTCAATCCAAGCATGGAGATGACAGTTGGACTTCAAGCTATTATTAGCTGCTGGCAGAAGGACAAAGTGTTTTCTTTAAGATAGCAGCACCTGAAAAAAATCAACTACTCCCAGTGTAAGACTACATCTTCAATAAAATGTAAGCAACATAATCTTTATTGCTTACCAAAAATGTGTGAGAGACCCAGTGTTGGCTGAGTAGTGAGGGAGGAATGGATCTCAGAAGAGTTGGAGAGTAATGAATACAATCAAAACACGTTGTATTGAAATCTCAAAGAATAAATGAAAAAAACTAAACACTTGAAAATTATATCTTAGAATATTAAAGTTGAAATAATAATAGCAAAATTAATATTAATATGGATTTTGTTCCATTAATATTTAGTTTCATTCTAATTGATCATTTTAAGATGAATAAAAAAACAAAACACCCTTGCAGTAGTTGCTCAGCCAGAAAAATTCAATGTATCATTGTCCCCAGAATGTAGAATTGAATGGGTTCAATTGCCTAAGAATCCCACTGATAAGTATCAACAGTGCCCACCCCTATGGTGAGACACTTCCTCCAACAAAGCCATACCTACTCCAAAAATTGCCAAACCTCCTAATAGGACTACTCCCTATGAGCTTACGGGGGCCAATTACATTCAGACTGACACAGTGAGAAAAGGTTTTCTCAAGTGTTCTTGTAGGATGCTATTTACAATAAATTTACTTGTGTTCCCTGCATGTGAGATCATACTTTTCATGGTTAATATGGATACAAGATAACTAATGACAGTTTGAAGTTTAAACTATAAAACAGCAGATCAAAGCTAAATAGAGCCTGCAGATAAAGTCCGTTTGGTCTTCCCAGGGTTAAAATATTGAATCAAAACATAAACACAAGTTATATACAAAATATTGAATTTAGAAAAGTTCTTAGAAAGTCTTTAGAAATGGTAGGAAATGAAAGAAGACATCTCTTTGAGAGGGAAAAAATCATCTGTTACCTGCCATCACAACTATTATTTATCATTATTTTCAATGTCCATGCTGTCATTAATTTTTATTGCTTGTCTGCTTCCTTGGTGTCAAAAGGTTCATGGTTTCCTGATACCACTGGAATTTACAACAGGTTTACATTCCTACGTTATAGAACTTATTCCTGGAAATGGAAGAGTTTATTTCAGTTATCTACTGGAAGGTCTATGTAATTAATCCAGCTTCACTCTTCATGATTTGTCCATCAAACTTTGTTTATTCCTAATGGGGCACTGAATCTGGGATTTAGAGTATCCTAAGTAATGTTGATATTATGTTGGAATATTATTATGAGTTCTACACACACAGCCTTTGGAAATAGTACAGGTACTTATCCTTTTACCCACAGAAAAATGAAGTTTTTACCCTCACCAAAGAATTGGTGTATTTACAGTAAAACTTTAACACTTAAGGCTCGAGGAACATTGTGAAAGTTCAGAAACGTTTTGGGAGCCAGAGGACCAGGAAGTCAATTGTAAGATGGTGATTCTAGATGTGATAGCAATGATACATACACTATATTGTAACAATTTGGTTTCATAATCAATACCTGCATAAACCACACTAATTGATATGTGGATGGGATTATCTCATGAGGATCTAACCCAAGACAACATGCTATAGGTAATCAATGGCTACTGAAATAGATAGAATCAATTTTTCCATGTAAGCTTCTACTACAAACACATGTATATGTGAGTAATATGTTTATGTACATATATGTGTATATATGTGAATATACCAATAATAAAGAAGAGATCATTCACTCAAAAAAGAATAGGAGAGGTGTTTGAGGGTGAAGGAGGACTGGAAATTGTATAAGTATAAAATTCTCAAATTTCAAATAAAAGAGCTATAAAATAATTTAACTGAGAGAATGCAATATTTCATAAATCTAAGGAATATTTTTGCTAATGCCAGCAGGTACCACCTTGTGGATACTTGGAGATAGAATTGCCACTGTTAAGGGGACCGAGCGTTAGATTCTGTCTGTTTGTGTCCATCCCTCCTTTATCCACTTTATGTGATCATTCCTATATATAGCCAGATAGTGCTGTGAATAGTGGCATTGAATATTACGAAGTTATTCTCCATGTGATTTAAAAGGAATGACAGAGATTGGCTGAGCTTACAGAAAATATGTACTTCTAAAACTGATTATAGACAGATCACTGGATATTCTCTAAATATAGTAGTTTCTTCTAGAGCTCTGTGGAAGATGGATATCTGTTAGTTAATAAGAGGAAAAAAATCACTTGGGAAGGAAATATCAGAAATGACCCTGCCACTAACGAAAAGAGCATTCATTTGTATTTTTAAGGAAATACATCAATGAATGACCTTAGTATCTTTTATGTTTTATAATCTCATTTACCTTTGCTTTTGGGCCAATTTAAGCTTCCCAGAGATTCTTTATTTGTAAAATGAGGATGACAATACGTGACTTCATAGTATTCTTTATAAGTGAAATGATGGCTTTTAAATATCTAGCAGAATGCTACTGTCCAATATTTATCATCACAAACTTAAGTTAGTAGCATAGATTTTGATATGTAAAGTATTGACATCTATAAGGAGCGTTGTGACTTGTTTTCTACTGTCTGTTCAATGTCCTGCTCACTTTAGAGAAGAGGAATTGGCTAGAAAGGACTGCTTGAAGGTCAATTGCATGTTATTGACAAAGTGGGAATAGAGTTCAAGTTCACTGTAATCCATTATAATACTATGTAATTTAGTTTATTCAGTACATGTGAGGTCACAGGCACTGTATCAAGATGTTGGTATTTTTCCATGTCAACAAACAGACAAAAGTCTCCACATTATTAAGATCATATTCTAGGGACAAAATTAAATAATGCATTAAAGATTAAATAAATTATATACTATAGCATAAAGTAGTAAGTTTACTGAAAATAGAACTGTGATGGAAAATGGCGAGTTAATGTAGTTTGACTTTGACACAAATTATCAAATAAGATAATAATTGTAGACTTTATTGAGAATATGGTATTGGAAGCAGAAATAAAATTACATCAAAGTGTTATACTTGTAGGTGTGTTGGGAATGGTATTCCAGCCTAAGGGAACAACTATGTCAACTCTTTAGGGAGGTGGGGTTTTGGATGCTTTGTTGAAAAAATAAAGATAGCATTGTAACTGGGTTGGTAGGGGGTCATGGAAGATAAAGTAGCAGACATAAATGACTGCAGGCCATTCTGAGTATATGATTTTCTTTCTGAATGAAATAGGAACCCCTTTGCCAAAATTTAATTAAAAAATTATGTTATCTGAAATACATTTTGAAAACAATTTTAGCAACTCTGGTTAAGAATATATCATGAAAGAGATAGAAGGAAAAGAGACCCAGTTAGGAGATCAAATCAGAGATAATTGTGGGTTGAACAATGTGATTTCAGCGAAGTTGAGAGAAATGGTTTTCTGTTGAATGTAGTCAGAAAATAGAACCATTGAGTTTTCCTGATGAAAAATTTCCTAGTTTGCTTTCTATGACTGTAATAAACACCAACCAAAAGCAACGTAAGCAGGGGGTTTATCATTAAGGGAAATCAGGGCAGAAAGAAAAGTAGAAGCAGATAAAGGAATCATGAGGGAAAGGTGCTTAAATATTTTCCTTACCTTGCTTTACATACATATGTATATAATTAATCCAGGATCACATGCCTAGGGCTTGTACTGTCCATAGTAGCCTGGGCACTCCCATGTCAATCACTAACCAAGAAGGTGACCCAGGCCAAAATGATGGAGACATTTTCTCAGTTGAGATTTGTTCATCCCAGAGGACCTTACTTTGTGTCAAGTTGACAAAACTAACCAGCACTAACAGTGTATGAGGTAGCAGAAGAGTATATGGATGCATGGGGCATATGGACTCAGGATGGTGTGTTGAAGACTGTGCCTTCAACTGCTAGAGGGATGGAGCCGTTTGAACTGAAAGGGGAATAAGAAATCATGTTCTGCGTGTATGTTAAATTTGAAACTCTGTCTTATGGGTATTGAGTAGGACAAAGGACATCCTTTGCATATGCTTACATGACAAGATAGGGAGTGAAGACAGCATATCAAAGAAGATATCAAGAGTGAACTTTTGGTGACAAAGGCATTGAAACAAAAATGCAGGGATCCTGAAAATCATGTACAGAGTTGATAACTAGGTAGAAGTGACAACTTTGTTGATTGCCTCTGATCTGTTTACTAATAGAAATAGGAACTGATCATCAAATTTATCCACACTCAGGCCATGAATCGCCTTGCACGTTAACAGAAAAAGAGAGTAAAAAAGAATTGGAGGGAGTCATTCCAATAACTCTTAGTGGTGGTTTTCTTAGATGTGGATTGTATAGAGAAGAATGTTTTGTGACCTGAAGGAATAATCCTGCAGAGAATAAAACCTCACATATCTGTAGGTGAGACTTTGGGGGGATTCCCTTTGGTAATGAAGAAGATAGGTATGAAATGCCCATGTAATGAGTGGGTCTTAGATTGTTAGATACTTAGAAGCATCTTTGCTTGATTGACACAACTGGCATGAATGAGTACCAATGCTGATTGGTAGGCTCTATACAGTTTATTCGCTTATTTATATTTATTTTCCATGAAAGATAATATAAGATTGTGCTGACAAAGGGTATAACAAGCCATAATTAGGAGAGAAAAGAGAATGGATGGAACAGGAAGAGTTTGGTCATTGAGACAAACACCATCACCGGCTGTGTGTTTTCAGCAGTCATGTGTTGTACATGAGCTTTATAAGACTCTTAGCTACTTAAATCTTGTCATTTTCTTTCTTCTATCCATAAGTGGGTTTCAGCTTGGAGGAAATAGCTATGCAGTACTTGTAGTCAAATTGAATCTCTTCCTCTCCCCTCAGATTGTCTTCTTGTGTGTCCACTTTCTGAGGACATGGCTTTGGACTGTGGATATTTCAACTCTACATTTTAAAGATAATTAGTATCTACAGTGGCTCCTGTAAAATGGTATGGAAATTAGAGCATAGTCACATCACCATAGTGGGAAGTTCCCCTCAGATGTTACAAAATACAAAATGCTTAGTTTGGATACAGTTGCTCCTGCCCTAGTATATTTTAATCATTATAAACAAGGAAAAGACTACATTGAAGGAGAGTGAGTGCTGTGGGAATTAGGTTGAGATGAGGAATGGGAAGTCTAGGTGAGGGTGAGCTTTTGGGACTGGAAAAAAAATATTGCCTTATGATAATGATGAAAGGAAAGTGGTATATATGAAGTCAAGAATTGCATTAAAAATAAATGAGAAGGCATCTTTTATACCAGGAGTCAATGAGAACTCTCTAGTACAGGCAATAATTTATAACACCGTTTGATCCCAGGTAGTGTGAAGGCTCTGACTTTCTAATTGTTGCCACAGCTATGGATCTTAGCAAGTGTGCCCATGGAGCACTAATTGCTTTAGCCCTTATGAGCTTGGAAGCATAACTTATATTGCATCCAGAGTGCAGCTGTCAGCACCTTCACCTGCTTCTCTAAGATTTCTCTCAATGGCCATTTCTTTCAATGTGTAATAATTACTGTCTCAACCAGGTGATGTCTCAGAATTATTTCTCATGCTTGAACCCACCATGGTCTGGACAGCAAACTAATTGAATGTGTACATAGAATCTGTAGGGTCTTTAAGAGATAATAAACAGCAGATTTATCTTGAACACTACTAAGCTTTCTTTCTCCTAACTCTCTTATCTATAGAGGGCTGAAGGTAGATGAATATTAATTTGCAAATTGAACAGAATACATCCCTTATATTAAAGTTTAATTTTGCATAGAAAACAAAAATATGTGGCTTCTGTCCTTCCCTTAATTACCCTGTGTGATGCAGTGGCGAGCAAACTGATCTTGTAAAATTCAGGTCAGCCCCCAAACAAACACAAATTAATATGTTTCAGGAATGTAAAGAAGAAAAAGCAACAAAAACCATGTTTCACACGAATACAATGTTTATTCCTTGATTCTTAACAGAAACAGTTTGCTGATCCCTCTTCTAGTGCAAGGTGTATTCACAATGGCCAAGTAAATTCATCACATAGTCTACTGCAGGTCACCCAGAACTTCATGTTGCTGCCATCAATGCAATGTGTGTTTCTACTAGAATCAGTGAAGTGTTGGAGGAAGATGAATGGAGTCGAACAGGAGACTGTCTTTATGCTACAGTGAAGACTATACACTTGTGTTTTAGAATGGAAACACACTGCATCTGTTCTGTCGGTGATCCAGGAAAACAATGTCAAGCAAGTCTTAGGTAAGGCTAACCTCTGGGGGAAGGATGGAGGAAGGTTGAGAGCTGAGATGTAGATATTTATATGAGGAGGGGTGACCTGAGTTGTCTTACACTCTATCATTTTCAAATTCTACAAAATGAACACATTATTTCAAATATAAAATATTATAATAAAATTTGAATCAGCCTACAACACAGTTGAATCTCTTTAAACACATTTCATAGTTGTTTCAAATCTTGTGAACAACACAATAGTTGTGCCCTTTATTGAAGAATGAAGAACCAGCATAGTATGGCAGAAAGAGCCTAGTGGATATATGTAAACTTTTCTAGTTCTGCTTCTAAAAGGTTAGGCAGCTCAGGGAAAGTTATCTGACTTTCAAAGAAATCTTTCCTACACTCATAAAGAGAGTTAAATGAAAGCTGCTGGCCCTATTCAGCATGACTGTGTTATCAGGCTTCCCAAATAAGTGGAGCTGAAGGAAGTCTGGAGGTTTTTGTTGTTGTTTTTGTTTTGTTTTGTTTTGGAAGGACCTGGCACAAAGTCCTCTGGAGCCTGAAAGATCCAAAGAAGGAAACCAAACAACAACAAAAGCTTCCTCCTGTAACAAGCTTTCTGGGCCACCTATTTCCAAACATTTGAAAGCCTGTCTGGCACTGTTAGAAGACTCAGAAGAGTGGACATAGATGGACTGGAAACACAAAGACTGGGGCTTTGTGAGTTTGAGCCTGAAGATGCACCCAAGGTAGTTCTGGAAACAGTGCACAGCTGCCTTTTTCGTTCGAGATTTCTAGCTTGTCAGTTTATGTCATCAGTAAGAGTTTACAAACAACATTTTAAAGAGTGGGATATTCCTTTTCATCAGTCATCATTTCCAGCAGCAAAATGGTAGGATGACAAATGGGACTTTTTTTTTTTTGCAAAAGTGAGGAAGAGGCATCAGTTTAAGAAGGAAAACAAACTGCAGAAGAAACTAGCTAAGAGGAGGATTGATTATAGTTTTCCATTCGTTAGTTTTGAGTAATTCAAAGAAAGGAGTTTCCAAAAGTACTGCTAATGATCCGGAAAATTCTGTGATTGACCAGGTTTTACCTAATGCAAGAAAAAAGTTTCTGTATACATAAGTAAAAGAAGAAAAGAGTTTAAAAGGCACTCCTCAGATGCCCAAGAACTCTCCTGGTATCCAGGATGCTGAGCCAGTTTGTATACCATTTGTAGAGATGAAAACCAAAAATGACTGAAATGAATGGTCATAAAATCATTTTTAAACAGTCTGTGTCCTCAGTGGCATAGGAGACTCCAGAGTCTCCAATGCCTGCACACAGGGGTGGTGGAACAGGGAAGGGGACAGGGAACAGACAGGATGGACACAGGAACAGACAACTAGAAAAAAAGAGTATCCAAAGAACCATGTGTGCATAGTTTCTGGGAAAATGTAATTTTGTTATAAACTCCTGTTATATGTTATTGGTGCAGTGACACAGGGGCACTGATGGGACTTTTGGAGGCACGCGTTTGTTTATTCACACCAGGAAGGAAAGCCACCAGGAACTTGGCTTGTCTGTACTTTGCTGGTCCCGAGTTTGTGTTCAGATTTCATAGCTCCCCTTAGTTTACTCTGACTACATGAAACTGCAGGCTTAAACACCAGCTGCAGCCCTGTTGGCTCTACCAGTGTTGTTTGATGGTCTGTGTGGAGATTGTGCACATAAAATCCAAAAGAATATGTTAGGCTTCAACCTCAGGCAGCTGAAACTGGAAGTCAAATACATGAGAGTGAGAAGGTAGTCCAAGTGTGAATACAGATTTACAAATGTATTGAAGTGCTGATACAAATTCAGCAATGGCTTGTTTTTACCCCAAATCACCTAATTTTAGGTGGGCTTGTATAGGTTTCACAAATCAATGGAACTGAATTCCAAGTTTCAAGCCATGACCAACAAAATTCTCTGCAACTTAACTGTGTACAAATAGAATCCATGAGCTTTGAGGAAAATCAAAACACATAAAGTTTCTCCATTGCCTGTTTTCAAATTTCTGTGTCTGTTCTCTGCTTTTGTATTGGGTATCCGTGTTTGTTAAATACACCTATCAGTTGCCTTTAAAATAAAATCATCTAGGTATCTTCAGTGCTTAAGCAATCTAGAAAGTCTAAGAATGTGTGGATCTTAGAAACATATCCTCAATATCTTCCTAGGGATAACTCTTGACACTAAGAGCTATGAAAAGCAGACCCAGTTGATGGGGAAGTCTTTTTGTGTGTATGTTTGTCTTATTGGTTGATAAATAAAGCACTGTTGGCCAATAGGGAAGCAAGATAGGTGACACTAGCAGAGGTGGAGGATTCTGGGAAACAGAGGCACAATCAGTCACCATGTAGAACTGGAGAGGAGAGGTCCAAACCTTGTCTCCAGTAAGAGAAGATCATGTGGAGATACTCAGATTAGCAAATTGTGGGTTAATAATTAAGTCAGAGCTAGCCAACAAGAAACCATAGCAGATGGCTAGCAGCTTCATAATTAATAGAGTCTCTGTGTGTTATTTGGGGTGGATGGGGCCCTGGGACCAGGCTGGCACGAGGAATGCTCATTACACCCAGTCATCTCCTACTTAGTGCTTTTCTAGTCAAATTAAATATATGTAAAAGTGAATAAAAAGTTTAGATTACTCAGACTTAACCAAGAGGCACTGTAGGGTGGTTAAGCTTGTTCCTCTCACTGCCTTTACCTCTGAGGTATAGGATTCAGAGTATCTGTGACCAGAAGGAGAAGAATCAATACTTGCTTCTTTCTCCCATGACCAGTGGCACACACACACAGTTGTATCCAGGACTATCTGTGTTTTCAGTTTGCATTGATATATGGTTATGGACGTTCATTGAGATGATTGTTATAAACTATTCAGTATTTCAAACACTCACATCCATTTATTCCTTTTTCAATAATGGTTTTCAATTTAACCAAAACACTTAAGATTGAAATATAAAAAATTCCAGCAACTAGATCATTAAGTATACAGAACATATTGATCAAAAATAACCATAGAAATCAAAGTAATTCAATTATAAAATACATTTTCATAATGAAAAACTGTCAACATAACAGTGATTTTATAAGGAATGAACATGTTATGAAGTAAAGATTGTCTTTTGAGATGTTAAAGAACACAAAAAAATGAAAAACAGACAGAATGTGCCATTCAACCTTGAAAATAATAGGCAACTGGATTTAGTTTGAATATTGTCTATTTTTCTAATTAATGCATGATAAAATGTCAACTTTAAAGAAAAAATTATTTGTAAATTTTCAAGACAGCTGAGCATAAGTGACAGATCATAGAATGTGTTTGTTTCAATGCCATGACTAATTTACAGACATGCAGATTTGGAGACATGTACTTATTTTACTAAAGTTTATGATGAGCTGTTTCATGAAATCTTATTTCCAAACTATTTGGGATGACTAAGATGACAACCTCATCCATTAGCATGATCTCAATCTGTAGATCACGACCCCATTGGAGGTGCATATCAGATGTTTACATTAGGATTCATAACAATAGCAAAATCGCAGTTATGAAGAAGCAACGAAATAATTTTATGGTTGGGAGTTACCACAAGCAGAAGTGTATTAAGGAGTCTCAGCCTTAGGAAGGTTGAGAAGCACTGATCTAATCGACCATGAGGGAGAGGAGTGGGAATGGTGAGCTCCCCAGGCAAAGATGGTTGAGGGAATTATAGCTTCACTGTTATGAAGAGAACAAAAAAGACAGAGGAGTAATGTTTGGATATTGTCTCATGCAACAAGTGAATATTGGATGCGTTATTAATCTATGGTTATAACAAAATTAGTGGAAAACATTAGAGAACCCAGGTTTCATATATCTACATTTTTGCTACCATGTTTAATATCCCCTTATTATGCCATAGATCAGACAGAGATGGGAGTAAGACTAAGGGAAAGGATTGTTTGCTCATATCTTTAGGTCACTGCTTGTGAATTCCTGTTGAGTTTTCTCATAATATTGTGCTATGATTGCCATATGGTTTTCTTCCCCTCCACTCGAGTATTTATTAATTCCATCGGTGTAATCTGTAGCTTTTCTTGACTTGAATATTTGAGTATCTTATTTATTTAGGTATTTTTTAAGACAAAGCCAAAACCTGCTAAAATATAATACTGAACAGGTTTGCAAATGCACAGTGGAAGGATGGGTAAGAAATCAATTTTAGTGTACCACACTCATAACACTTTATAAGAACTTTTACTGTAAAAAAAATATGTATCGGTAATTATTTTGTAAAATCGTGAACTTAATATGTATTGTCCCCTTCTTTGTTTTGGCATCTGTGAAAATAATTCTGTTAACATGGTCCATGAGAATAAATATCATTCACAGAATAAAAACACTAGCATATTCAGGAATAGAACTTTCTATTTTATCAGCATACACTTTCTTTTTAGAATTAGTGATGCTGCTCCCATAGAACAATATGAGGTGCACTCTCACCCTGAACTCTTGGGGAAGGGTCTAGGCCCTGCCCTATATGAAATGACAGACTATGGACACCCCTATGGAGGGCCTCACCCTCCCTGGGGGAATGAGGGGATAACTGGGGGGGTTGGGGGGAGGACATGGGAGGAGGGGAGGGAAAGGGGAGGGACCTGGAACTGACTTGTGAAGCAACCTTGTTTCTTATCTAAATTTAAACTGGAAAATAAAATTAAAAAAAAGAATTAGTGATGCTGTATTCTTTGTGGTATATATTTTACCAACATTTTTACAAAGAAGATTTGCTTTGAAATTTGCTTTAAAATTTAAAAGCTCTTTTAAATTTATAATTTCTTTTATTTCATTCAAATATATCACTCTCATTCAATTTGGGGCATATTCAGGGTGATTGAGTTCATAAGGTATTGAGCTAATTGTTTTTTATGAAGTCTGAAACTAATAAACCACTTGTATTATTGTAATTATTGCCAGAGGGATAATCTTTAAAAATAAGATGTTTTCATCAATGGTTTATCATGAAACTTATCCTAAAGTTTGAAGATTACCTTTTGTTTTTCATGGTGTATCAATTTAAATTTCTGTGGTGTTATTGCAATGTTTTCAATACTGAAAATAATACTTTTAATAGTTATTGTTTCCTTTTGAAGGGAAGCTTAACTGGTGAGGTAATTTGCACTGTTTTATTTTGTGAAGCCCTAGATGGTCCTCAGAATGATAGGACCATCATTACAGTCTAACACCTAAGGAGACACAGTCATCTTTGAAACAGACTTTGCTTTCTTCTCAGCCCGCAGTGGGTCACGAGCTCCAGTAACACACTGTGCTGACACACGATGAGAGGTAGCATGGGTGTGCCATGAAAACATGGCTGTCTTTTATTTTATAGCACCCTTTTTATGTGTAAGAGATTAAATACAATATTTAAAAAAGAAACACAGTGAGATAAACCATGGAACCACTCATGTTCTTTTATCTTTTTTCTCATTGTGTGTTCCTATGCATGAGATGCAGCTTCTAAGGCTATAGATTCTCAAGGACGCACTTGACAAGACTGACAAAAATTGTTGCAATAGTGGATAGCCATGACTGAATGATTATTACTAACAAAGATTTGGCAAATTTCAATGAAAATTGCAAAAGATGCTAAACCCATGCAGAGTGATTATGAAATTCAGTAGGGATATTTTAGCTTTGTTAAAAAGTGTTTCAGGCATAAAAAATATGTCATAAGATACAGAAATCATATCACACACCTATACAGAGAGAGAGGGAAAGAGGTATATATATATATATATATATATATATATATATATATAGAGAGAGAGAGAGAGAGAGAGAGAGAGGTGACGGAGGAGTTATCAATGAGAAATAATGACAATGACTAAAGAGAAATAACCCATGCTGGTGAAGATACCACTTGAACAGAAACCAGATAAATTTTAAATGTTTCCCACTTGGTGAATGCTGATGCTGCTGTAGTACCACAATCATGTTAACACAAACCTCTCTCCTAATGAAACATACTCTCTGGTGAGAAGAGAGTGACTCCTTAAACAAATCTTGTGTCATCTAGCATGAAGCTATAGGAGCAATAATGCCGGAAAGGGATTTCAGGTAACGTTTCGATGCAGAACTCAAGATGACAATTTTTAAAAACTGATCATCCTCTGGTATCCATGGTGGAAAGAAGACTCACATTTCACTTCCTTACAATTGTGTGAAATGAGTGTCATGTATCTTAGATAAGTTTCAAACTTCCTATGTAGCTAATGATGTTGAACTTCTGCATTCCTCCACCTTCTGTATGCCAAACATTATCATTTTCCTCACATTTTCCAATTCATATTATATATACAACATACTACATCTAAAACAATGCTGACTTCATACACACACACACACACACACACACAAAGAGAGAGAGAGAGAGAGAGAGAGAGAGAGAGATGAAATGTACTAAATTCAAAAAGCAGATTTCCATGATTTCCATGACCCTGTTGCAGCCAGGTATGTGTTGAGTGAGGTCTTCTGATCTGATTGTCTGGGGCTTCTACCTGGAGCCAAGATGTTGACAAAGCTGAGCTTCTGCCTGGGGTCATGGCTGGGTCCATGGTCTCTTCAGCTGGGTTCAGTGTTGAATTCTGTAACCCATGTTGCCACTAAGACCCACAGGGAGGCCTAGGATCTGAGCCACAGCCTATGGCCCTGGTGGATTCTGGGGGCCATGATTCGGCAGGGGCCATACAGATCTGAATGGCCTGTGCTGCCACTCAGGGCCATGGTGTCATCCTAGCCCAGACTGCTGCCGAGGACCATTGTCTTGGTCCATGGCCCAAAATGGTCAGAATCTGGATTCATGTATGTGGTTCCTATGGAAACCGAGGGCTATAAGGATGCCCAAGGTCAGGTCAGCCACCTGAGTCTAGGTTGGTTTCCAAGGGCCATAATGCATCTGGAGTCATGCAGATCTGAGTGGGCTGCATTGCTACCCAATGGCATGATGATATCTGGGGCCAGGGCTGCAGCTGACCGCCTAGTATGGGTCTGTGGCCCTATTCCAGCCCGATCTACATTGGTGTGCGAGGCTCCTATTACCATCAAAGGCCTTGCAGACACTCAAGGTCTGGAGCCATGTTAGTGTCTGAGGGCCACACTACTGTTGGGCCTGTGGTGATCTGAGTAGCCTACATTGCTATTGGGATAATGATTACATACAGATCCAGCTCCTGCCAAAGACCATGTCTGGGTTCATGGCCCTACTGTGGCTGAGATCTGTGTGGAAGTCTGAGTCCCATATTGTCACCAAATGCCACATAGAAACCCATAGTTGGGGCTATAAACTGAGACCTTGGTGGTTTCTGGGAGCCATGCTGTGGCCAGAACATCCCTACCTGAATGGTCAGTGTTTCTACCTGAAGCCAGGATGTCATCTGGGCCCAAGCTGCTGCCTAGGGCCACGTCTTGGTCTGTAGTCCAGCTGCAGCTGGAGATTGTGTTGATGCTGTGAGCTGTGTCACCAGGAGCTTTGGTTTTGCTCACCTTAACATCTACCCCATCTCGGACCTGCTGGAGCTGGTGAAGGGACTGGTCCTGTGGAACAATAGTCACAGGATCTCCATGACTCAAGGCAGCCACATGTTATCCCGAAGGAGTTCTGGTGAGGATCGAGTGATGATCATGTACCAGAAACCAGAGGTCTTGAACAAGACCAGAGACTATTTCCAATGCACATGTGCTAGGAAAGCTGATTGGGCAAAAGGGTGTACTGCAGGACACACCCTGGCTCCCAGTGCCACCAAGATGAATGTAGAGGTGGTGTTGGGGAGGCCAGCAAAATGTGAAGAGGTTTTTCTGCTTCTTTCTTCCTTTTTTTGTTCTTATGTTTTTTTGTTTCTTTGCTTGCTTGCATGTTTGCTTGCAGGGGTACAGGAAAGACACAGGGATACCCGGAGGTAAGCAGAATTGGGGTGCATAATGTGAAACTACTAAAGAACAAATAAATAAGTTTAAAAAAGTGATTTCTACAAAGTCAGGGCCTCAGTGCTTGATTCATAGCCACACATTGAAACGACAGCATGCTTTAAAGTCCATTTTTTTAAGCACAGAAAGGCTCACACAGATGATGCTTCAAGGCTCCTTTGTTTTATGAGATTTTTCTCAGTTTTTAAAGATGGAGAAATGCATTCTACTCCAAGCTGTTACACTGTGGTTGCACTTCGTGCATTCAATAAACATACGGAAAGATATTAACAGTGCTAAAAATGGCATAAGGACAGTGTGTTTGAGTACCAGCCTTGTCTTTAATCATTTCCATGGATATTGGTTTCACTGGATCTTACATTAATCATTTCTAAGCAAACAGAGATGAGAAATGGTATCACCTTATTTTGTAACTAGAAAAGAGGATATAGGAAGGTTCAGAGGTTTGCTTTGGGCAATTCCAGCTGTAGGGCTCTGCTAAAGTCTGTAGAAGAGGCTATTTGTCTTAAATGACAGTTTTGAGTTTTAACTGCTAGGGTGCAGTGTAAAGTAAGTCTAGCACATTGTGTTTGTAGTAGAGAGATAACAAGACTGGGAATCAAGATCTCAATTCGATTTGCATGTGTACCACTAACAATCTCTGTGACTTTCAGGATTGTTTTTAAATCGAATGCTATTAGGAATAGTCATTTATCAAAAATCACTTAATGGGAGGGCTTTATGTACCAGACAAGGTATAGGTTAATCATAAACTTACATGTCATATTTTATGTAAGATCATCTCCTAGTGGAGTCAATTCACAAATGAAAGGTAGTCAGGCCTGTTTAAGATGTATCTATGCAAAATGTGGGAGGAGGACATCCATCTGGAGCAGAAGTTACAATAAGAGGATTTGGTACCTGATTACAGGTATCTGATTACAGCATACCCAACTAAGTCAATGCTGGTTGAGCAGATTATAGTCATTATGGGCCAAAGGGATGATCTGCAAAGGCTCAGAGCCAAGCTGTATTATCTGAGGTGAATAATCATTTTAACAGGGAAAGACAAAAAACAAATGTTCCAAAAAGTTTGTTTGGTTTTGAGGCATGAATCAAGCAGATAATACCAAACACACACACACACACACACACACACACACACACACACACACACACACACACACACACTTTGCTTTCACCATGAATGGATAAGGGTGTTTTGGTAGGCACTTTAAGCATAAACAGGAAATGTAGAGTCTTGGGGTTAATTGAACTTTAAGTCCAACGTCATCTCAAACCAAAATTACATTTGTCTATGATGATACTAAATACTTCTTTCTTCAGAGATAGATGAAGGCTAGAAGTGTTGGGAGGCCCTGATGGTCAGAGGTTGCAGTCTGTCATGGCCTGGACCTGCCAGCTCTCTCCAAAACTCTGCAACACGAGGGACCCCCTTTTCAGCAAGACTTCCTGTTCTCTACCTGCCTTTATCTGGAGTACTGACCTTATCTGAAAGGTGTCTCTAAGCCTGATTTATTTCTAGGGTGACCCTTGGCACAGTTCCTGCTAGAAGCCTTCCTTCCCTGCTGTACATGTGGTAACTAAAACTTGTACTAGGAGCCCTACTATAGGACACTGCTGCCACATATGAAGCCTTGTGAGAGGACAGTGTCACTTGATGCAAGTTAGGGTTTGTCCCTAGGCTTCCCAATCCTATATATTTCCTATACTCTGTAATAAAGTTGAGTTTATTCAGTGAAGTCATCTCTTGGAGGGTATCTCCATCATATTCACAGATGCACACCCCCCACCCGACCCTACACCCTGCCACACACACCTCAGACTGGCTGAAGATCCCCAGAGAAGGAGGAAAACCACATTGAAGAACTTCAAAGCCAGATCTAAAAGGCAAAAATGAAGTTTGTATCCCCCTAGCATGCAGTGTAAGAGCTTCACAGTCTTAGCTGCTTGCCCCACTCCACCCCCTGCCATGCATCCCTCAGTATCTCTCTCATTCCGCTGATGTGACTACAGTCTCACAGCCACCTTCAGATAATGAAGATAGTAACATGATAGCGACTTAACAAATTGGGATTTCTGCAAGAGCCGGAATAGATCAATTTTCCCTGAGTCCTGTGAGAAGGCAGAATGCATTTTATAAACATCAGTGATCTATCCATAAAAGGCCCACAGTTGCATGAATGCCACAGCCCCTCGCTAACATGGGGATAAGGGTAAGTCCCTGGGAAGTGTATGAACAGAAAGAGCCGAGAATGATTTACTGAGTAGTACAGGACAAGGTCGGATGGGGTTTCATAGGGCAGGAGGCAGAGAGACAAAGGAGAAGCACTCTTGAGAAAAGCCGAAAGGAGAAAAATTTAAAATATACAATTGAATGAGAAACCTACATGGAGTCCATTCCTTTCCCTATCTCATTAAACATTGTAAGTATGTATCTGTGGCATCCTGCTTTTCTAGTATCACTGATTTTAAACTTCATCTTTTCTCTGCCTTTGTCACTGTCTTTATTATATCCTGCAACAGAAGGATATAAACCACGTTTCTGGTTTTTTATTCTAAGAAGCACGAAAAGATTTCTAAGTGTGAAGTAGATCCAAGGGGAAAATAACTCTCTTGGCATAGATGTTATTGCTATTAAATTACTACCTTAAGTAGATATACATAGAGGAGACACAGTTAATTTCACAGAAAGATGGGAAGGGCCACTAAGGCAATGAACTTTATTGAGAGTGCTCTTAATTCCATTATGCAGGTTTAGGAAGCTTTCTGAGCAAGTCAGACCACTGAATTGATAAAGAAACATTTAGTTAGCAAAAGCCTTTGTGGTTCCCGGCTCACTGGTGTGTCTGCCTTAGAAATGAACAGTTTTCACAAGATAGAGACACGCACACTTCCCTAGCCCAGTAGTAGTCACAATACTACTGTGTGTGTGTGTGTGTGTGTGTGTGTGTGTGTGTGTGTGTTAGGGGGACAATCATCATCATGAAGTAACTAAGGGATATATTAAGCAACTTTTCACGGGTCTGTGGACTGCATAATTCAAAACTGTCCTAGGGCACCCATAAATTATGCATAGGTTTTGTTTTCTTATCCTATACTTTTTAGAAGACAGAGGGAGAAAAATTTGGTTCTGCAATTTCTACACCTTTAGTCTTAGCTGAGCCTCTGTGTTGAAGGCTGAGCATTCACAGGGAACCACACCATCTGCTCTGTAGAGTACTTCCTGAGATCTTCTCAGGGCTCTCTTTCCTTCTCACGTTATTTTGTCTTTAGAAGGCACATCAGCATCCGATTTCAATAGAGCAGTCCACTAGACCCTACCCTGCATCAAAACAATAAGAGCAGAGATTTGGGTGTTATTTGATAACTTGTTAGTTTATCTTGCAATAGCTAATGCCATCATTTAAAGCATTCTGTAGGTAGTATCCAGCGCCCAGTGATTGTGTTGTGATCATGAGTGTGTCCCTTAAATCTTGGTTTTCATGTATTTATTTGTCTTTACTGTTGTTTTAGTATAGCACGGTCTTCTCCGACTGTGCATATCTGCTCACATGATCTGTATTTGTTTGAAATATAATCCCATCCACAAGCACAACAGAAGCTTCCATCAGCTTTGGATTGGGAGTCCGGCAAGCAACAGATAATCTTAACACTCTCTGAGAATCTTGGGAAGAAATTCCACACAATGATTTTATTTGCTGGGGTCACTGCTTGATAAATCAACATTTGGGAGTGCTGTAATTAGCTATCAGCACAGGGCAGTGTGTTCCGCTGTTTAATGTTTAAAGCTCGGGATTCATTAAATCATCACTTTTAGGTCTCTTTTAATTACTACACTTGGGGACATGGGGTGTATGTTTTAATTGTTTGTTTTTAGACTGTAGCCAAAGTTTAACAAGTTGCTATTCCAGGCCCTGTAGACATATTTACTTTTCCCAGTGATTGCCGCTCTTGTTTCACCGCTAGGTGGCAGAAGAGCTTTACAGTTCCAAATTCAGCACATTGGCCACTTGAGTAATGACAGTCTCAGTTCCTTCCCTCAGCCGCTGAGTCTGATATAAATGTATGAAGGAGCAGAAGCTATGTGTGGCATACAACGCCGTTACTAAAGCACAACGCAACAACTCTGAGCCAGATTCTTGGCTTCAAATGGTCCGATGAAGCCAGGGCTTTGCTAATGGGTTGAGAGTAAAGAACCCTGAAATGGAGATCCCCCCCACTCCGTTACATTTGTGTGTGATTTTGAACCAGGGAGCAGGACTAGTGCATAAACAGAGACAATTGGCAGCCCATGCATTCACTGCTTCTTGGAAAGAGCATGGGAGCTCTACCCGACTTTCCCCTGCTTAATAACAAAGGCACAAGGGCGGTGTGTGGGGATGAGCTGGGGGGGGGGTAACATGCAAAAACTAAATCAGCTGCATTGAAAATTCTTGCCGCTTTGAGGTTTGTGAACACTGAGAGGATAATAATACTGAGTTTTCTGGAAGAAGAATCCGGTTGGAGAAACATATTTGTTAAAGGGATTTGCTAACTGCATATCCAGGACATTATTGGGGAAACAGATCTCCTGCAACTTAGGGAGCAGTAACAGTAGAATCAGGAAATGCTTGTATCAAACAGGCACTCACATTTGTAGACTGTGTTAACTGGTGGTGGAGGAAGTGCAGGAATATATTGTTAGTGAGGCCTTTGTATTCCAAAATAAATATAACTCTCCTTTCAGGCGAGAACGGGACTTAATGAAGTGTGAAGGGAATGGAAGGGGGTACCTATCGACCTGGACAGGGAGTTAAGCAGCGATGCATTTTTCGAAGGAGACAATAATCACTTTGTTATATTCTAAACTGATACACCTATATCTGCCACCACAGCCAGCACCTGATGCAGGGTGACTGACACACAGCACCCCCCAAATTTCACTGTCTAGCTGTGTTCACCAATTAAAACTAATAAACATGCCTCCCCTCACCGTGGATGTGTCACCAGTCCTGCAAGCAGCAGGGCAGGCTACAGCAGGGCATAATAACAGCAGTAGCGGCAGGAGCAGCCAGAGCCCTGGGCAGCAGGTGCACTTGGCTGGGGACAGAGAAGGGCACAGTGTGGCGCTGGCATTGCCTACTCACAAATGCAGGCAGAGCTGAGTTGTTTACAAATTGGTAGCAGAGGGGATTTGGTAGGGGAGAGAGAGTCTTGCACACTGCATTCAGTGTTCTGCACAGCCCAAGCTGTTCCTGTGTTGTCTGGTGGGGTTCCAGTCACCCCAGAAAAAAAAGAATTTCTTCTATTATCACCCCAGTGTATCTTATAGGCCCAGGTCTATAAGATACACAAGTATCCCCGGTGAGAAGACAAAGCTTTGATGTTGAAGGCCGAAGATTCTCTCTCTGAATCAATCTTTTCCAGGTCTTATGGGTTTGCAAGATACAGAGAAACCCACTGAGGACATAGCTTGATATCTGGAATAAAGAAATAATACAGAACCAAAAGGGGTCTTTAAACGAAAGAAATTCAGCCTCCAAGAAGGAGAGAGATCCCTGAAAGATTTTAGCAGTGGCTACTTGGGGCTTTAGTGTCACCAAGCCAGGCTGATGTGCTCTGGAAAAGAAGTGGGCAATCTCAGGAATATCTGTACTCTGGTGAGTACAGACAGGGGCAAGGGGCATCAACCTTTATTGTGTGTGAGTCAATGGAAGGAGCAAAGCAGAGGGTGTGGTCAGCAGAGGACCTCACACCCACCGGTAAGGTAACACGGATGAGTTTTTCTGCTGCAGGGCTATGTGTAACAGAAACAGGATGGATGTGTCCTTTGTCTGTCTCATGGGCACTGCAGCAACCTATGTCATTCTGTGTTTTCACCTCTGCTCACCGCAGCCCTCTGTCTGGCTGTGGCATTGCTGTCAATTTAAAACCACACTTCTCCTTGTAAGTGCTGTTATGATACAGGACACCTGAAGGTGTCATTTTCCTGTGGTTAATTAACCTTGAGACCAGGAGCACAGCCCCTTAATTACATCTGTGTCTAACCCTGCAAGCACAGAGAGATGAGGGGCCAATAATACTGCTGTCATCTCCTTGTCCCACCTGTCTGACCCATAATCTGGGGTATTGTTAGGCAATAATTTTTGTCCTGGACATGGATTGCACTGCATTTTGAGTTCAGATGGCAGAGCTCTGAGTATCAGAGGGAAGCCTTCTTATAGGTGGATGCAACCACATAGAGTTGGATTTCTTTTAAATTAAAAAGACAAGACCAAAACCAAACAACCCAAAACAAACAAACCAAGCCAACTTTCTTTCCCTCCTTTGTCATGGTGACTTGACCTAGATCTAAGAAAGCCAATACAATGGTGGTCATGGCTGCGGTAGTGGCAACCAGCAGAACTTCTTTCTTCTGCCACTGCTTCTATAGCATATAGAATTGAACCTAGTCTCAAACTGAACTGCAGTCTGTTCTCAAAACATTTCACTATAGTATGCTGGGTCTGGCAATACAGGGCTAAGCTAATTTGAGTCAGAGGACTGGAGTGGTAAATGATTGTATTCAAGCAGGAACAGTGGTGAGGAGGAAGCAGTGAACCAAAGTTGCAGAGGTTATGAAGACCCAAAAGTTTCAAAGAAAAGTGGGAGACACAACTCGTCTACTAACATATGGAAACAGACGCAAACTAAGGATTTGGATCAGGCAGTGTGAAAAATGTGAGTGGTAAGTATATATCCTCACTACAGTTAGATCCTCTCTGGATGAGAGGAATTAGTCATGTGTGAGCATGAAAACAAAGGGAGAAAATCCACGGAGACTGATATTGTCTAGGATATGGTCCCTATGTTCCCTTCCCTATCATCCTGAGAGAGGGTACATCATCTGTAAAATATCTTAAGAATTCCATGATTGCTAGTTCCCTGAGGGATGCTAAGAAAAGTGGGAAAAATGTCTGACATAAACTAATTTGAATATACATCCTGCTAACCATCATAAGCAAACTTGTATTAATTTCAGTCTGTGTACACTAAACTACAAATAGTTAACACTTTACAGCCACTGACAATTTCTAATGAGTGACCTTATTGCCTTATGTTTATGTCAGTAGTCTCAGAGTTTCTACACGCAAAATTTTGGTTTGAAACTGGATCCATGTATGTCAGCCTGTCACACCATTGTGTATAACTGAAACATGGACTCAGTGGCCACATTTACACATGAAGTGCCTCATAAATACCAGGCCTATCCTACACTGTAGAAGCATGAGGTTCATTCAGAGGAGGTCATAAAACTTACACAATTTGAACAATTGTTCTGGAGATGGACATGTATCAGCCATGGGATGCAGGATTGCCAACAACCACAAAGAATAACTCCAGTCAGGAGTACAAGGACACACAATGATGGCACTAAGTGGCTTATATATAGGAAAGATCCAAGCACATAGATGACATCTAGGAGATTAGGAAATATGATGGGAGGGAGGCTAAAGTGACTTTCTTCCCAGGGGAGAGATGGACACTAGTTCCCGATAACTTCTCTACAGGGAACAGCACCAGGGTATTCGTAATGGCTAAACACCAACTCTGCTTCCTTTGGCCTTTGAAATATAATTGCAGCATTGAGGACCAAACAGCTGTCTGAAATAAAGTTGGAATTAAAAACATTTTATTAGTTCTGCTCCAAGTGATGTCTGAAATGGAGGCAGAAATGTTTTGGTGGATGCTTGGATGTTTCGCTTGTTTTTGACCTTAGTATGATGAACTCAAGATGGGAAATTCATAGGCTTCTAATCATTCTTAGACTAGGGACCCTTCTTGAATATCTTTCGTTTCCTGCTAAAGTTAAGAAATTACACACAATAGAGTATAAATAAATATTTATTTTAAGTATGGCTGTTAGCAAATTGTATTTCCAAATTTGATGTTATCATGCCTCATGCATGAATTGAATTGGCTTTCCTCAAAATTGTAGTTTTCACAATATGAATTATTACCATACAACAGATTCTGCTAGCATGTGGTTTTGATTTAACCTTCAAATCTACCCCTCTCTGTGTTGTAAATGGATCATGTAGAGATAGTTATGCTGGTTAATTTAAAGAGTATAAGATGTTAAGCTGCCCATGGTTTATCTATTTCAAGGAAATTTAGGAAGAGGCTATAAATCACCATGGTGACATAGCACATTATGGTCCTTAGGGGATAAGATACTACAAACCTTTTCTAATGATCTACAGATCTCTCAAATGAATTGTCAGACTGACACGACTGGGACTAGAGTGCGGAATAATTGTTCTCAACAGTTACACAGCCTACAGCACAAGGGGATGTCACAGTAGTGTTATGCCTGGTAGCAAGCAGTAGCTCCTACCAAACTTTCTGTACTGTCAGCTCTTGGCTTGCTTGATTTTTCTTTAAAAGAGAGATATCACTTGTATCCCCTGAGAGCCTGGCTAAAATAAGATCTACTTTTAGATAGAGATGAGACAGTGATATCATATTTGAATAATCCTCATTTGTCCTTTGATAACATGTCAGTGCTCAGGTTCTCAGGCATTCTCAGTGTATTGTTAGGAAGCAGCTGTCTGGGTCCTGAGAATATCCCTTCTCCATAGCTCTCCTTCAGAGGCCATAGTGAGGGCATCTGTCTCCTGAAAATGCAGCTCTGCTACTGCAACCACGTTCACTCAGATACACTAAGAACCTTGTCGTGACAGCAAGACTCTGAGTGCTCCAGGGTAGAACTACAGCAATCACAATGGGAAACTTTCAGCTTTTAAAAATTCAAGACCCACAAAGTCTACCATTGATTTATTAGCTCATAGTGAGGAGCAAACTTCTTAAATTGATTATTGTTAATTATTAAAGTGAAATAATTCTGTACCCGATTCTGAATGCTCTAATTATCAGTGAAGTTCTTCCTCTGAATAATGTCACAGACTTATAAAGAGGGTCCTGTATATTTGTATTAAATAGAAGAAGTGAATAAATGATTATCTCACGTTCCAACCCAGTAGCCCCCTGTGGCTTATAGATGCAATTTCACTTGTAGCTGATATACAGCTATTTTGTGACATCTCTTGGAATTATTCTTACCTTTTTAATAATGCAAGGTACTCTTGGGACCTAATTTTTCCCTTAAATAATTCATAATGCATGCTTTGTATTAAATGAACAATTTTAATGAGAAACCATATCTATTTGACTGGGGAATAAGTGTTGATTCAATTTGAATGCTATTTTGAAGGAAGCTGCCTTGGATTAACAAGGTTTTGCTATATTGTTTTCTTGTTTTTATCCCAAACTTAATTTTGGACATAATTGCCTTACATCGAGATGAGTTGCGAAGGTGACAATGAATGGAGAGAATGAACTATAAAGTGATAGAAAATGGTCAGGGGAAATGAATTGTACACAAATACTAACTTATTTGAATGTCTTTCAGTTATTGGCATCCTTGAGAGTTTGTGAAGAATATTTGTATCAGGTTTATTTTTCAGTACAGAAAAGAAGTGAGATACTTACAATACTGATCATTATGTTGGGAATTACTTATCAGTCAAACTTTTATAAGCATCTATTTCATTTGAAAATGATACTAAGAGTACTATGATAGAAAATATGATAAAATGAAAAAATCATAGTTAAAAGATTAGTAAATATAGAGTAATTATAAAATCCCTGTGTTTCTTGCTCCCAAGACAATAGGTCATGCAAAGTCAATAATCAATGTTTGCTGAATAAATAGTGGTTAAAAGTCACATCTAATAGAGCACATATCCTACTTTGTTATTTTTCATTGCTTTGGTAAGACATACATGATAATAATTGATAATAATATATATTATTTTATATCAATGCCTCACTCTCCAGTCATTCTCTGGCAAATATCATTATACTCTCTTCCACAATGAGTTTAGCTTATTTGGATTCTCCAAACTAGTAAGAGTATATGATGTTCTCTGTTCTTTGCCTGGCATACTCATATATAAAGCATACTTAACATTTTTCCATGTTTGCAGATAAGAGGATTTCACTTTTTAAGGATGGATAGTACTCCACACACATATGTATATGTGTGTGTGTGTGTGTGTATATATATATATATATGTATATATATATATATCAGTATTTATTTGGGTTGATTTTTATATGTTGTCTATTTTAAATGATATTGTAGTAAAGATGAGAATGCAAACATCTCTTTAGGAATTGATTGTGTCTCCTTTAAATACATACTAAGAAGTGTCATACAGCAGCTTCTAATGTTTTAAAGAAACCTCTGCACTATTTCTCAAGTGACTGTAATAATTTAAATTCCCACTGAATTGTGCATCAAGTTCTCTTTTCTTCTATATCTTGATGATACTGATCACATTTTAAATGTTTTTATTTAAATTAGAAACATGCATACTTCAAATGTCAATCCCAGCTCCCTTTCCCACCCCTCCTCCCTTGTCCTTCCACCATATTCTCCCCAGCTCAATCCCCACATCATTACCCAGGGAGAGTAAGGCCCTCCTTGGGGGGGATCCCCACAGTTGGTCATTTCATCCAGGGGAGGACCTAGGCCCTTCCCCTGTGTCCATTTTTTTTTTGGTGGGGCATTACCAAACAGGGTTTCTCTGTGGCTTTGGAATCTGTCCTGGAAATAACTCTGCAGACCAGGCTACCCTTGCTCTCATAGAGATCTGCTTGCTTCTGTCTCCCGAGTGCTGGGATTTAAAGACTGGTTTGCTTGATGTCCATGCCATGCCTTCCATATATTATTGAAGGATAAAAGTTGACTACCACTTCCCATAGAAACTGTCCTTGTTTTGGTTGCTGCAAATGCAGGCATTGTTTCTGCTTAAGGAGAGAATACTTGTTGAAACAACAACCTGCTTTGTCTTGATCTCTAGGTTTAAAATGTGAGAAGATGGAAACAAGTGATAAGCTTCTGGGAAATTCATTTAGATTCTATCTCAGTATTTACCAGTGCTTTTACTTTAGGTAGACCATATAAAAATGCTTGTGAGGCTGGAGAGAGTTTATAAAAGGGTTTTTTAAAGATGCTTGAAAAGTTCTCAGTTCAGTTCCCAGCAACTACCAGGAAGCTCCCTAACATATGTAACTGCAATTCGGACGGATCTGTCACTCTCTCCTGGCCTTTCCAGGCATCAGGCATGCATGTGATGTGCTTACGTACATGCATACAAACACTCACATAAATAAAACGCAAGATCTTTTCATCATTAGTACTATGAAATATTCACATATTTCATAAATAAAGTAAAAGTGTGGAAAGATTTTTAAACATTTACCAAGTATCTTATAGATGATCATCAAGGTCCATTTTATACGAAGTTTTAAATTAAGGTTTTTTTTTAAGTTCATCATTTAAATATAGAAAATAGGATGTAAATATCTCCTTAGAATACCAAATATAGTCTTTAGAAATTGAAAAATACAGCAAAGTCTTATTAGACTTTATTTGTGATATGGGTATATGTCTTAGTCAGTGTTCTATTGCTGTGATTTACACACACACACACACACACACACACACACATATATATACATACATACATATTTTTAGGTATTTTCAAGAACATACTATAGTACTACTAATTACTTGCACAGTGATTTATAATAAATCCAAAGAACAGTTTTATTCTATGTAAAACATTTTACCCATCGTCATGTTTTCTCATAAATATATATATATGTATTTATATATGAGAAATAAAGTGTCATTCAAATTCCTTGCATTACACAGTCTGATTATTTCTACTATAACATAAATTAGAATATAAAAGAAAAATAATGTTAAGTATACAGTTGGAGCCTCTGAGTTCCTGTCCCAAGATCCTGGTTCTCTTTTAACCACAAGTAAAATGTAAGATTTTTAGCACAAATCAAATTTTACTCATGGTCTCTATACTTGTGCTCATATACATACTCATAAATCTGTGTACCATTTTCTGTATTATTAATAGTCAAGACTACAACCAATGGCTGGTATCATTTCTAGATTCTGATTTAAGAAGTAGCTTTACAGCTTATTGTCTGTTCCTTCCTATTTTTAGGTCACAGCAAAAGGAAAAAGTATCTCCTGTATGTCATTTTTCCTTTCAGAGGGATGCAGGAAATTAAAAAACGAGGAGAGTTTCATGTAGTGTTTCTGACAGCAAATTTCTCAGAATGCAGAAATCTGTCTTTGCTCTGTAGCAAGATGCTGCAGATATGCAGGAGCAACTTCGATGGATGACCTTCTCTGTTTGCAAGAGTGATAATTCCTGAATACATACTTCTCCATTAAAACCAAAGTGCAACTTCAGTGGCATGCTTCCTTAGATACGCTTTGTTCTTTCCTGACAAAATATCAAAAGAATGGAGGAAAATTAGGCTCTGGCATCTTCTAGAAATGAAACTCACGTAATTTGTCTGATCAAGGTACTTGACTGGGGGTTAGGGGAGTAGGCTGACCCTTCGGCATGGTAAAGTTTTCTAAACTGACATTTCAAACCAAGATGTTCTACACCATATTCAAAACATTTTAGAAAATGTGCCTTAGATAATTAGCTAAAACCCTTGTACACCACATTCCTTTAAGGATGTCCCCAGCATAACAACCATTTGCCTCTGACAAATTAGATATGGAGAGAACGTACACAAACACTGAAGCAAATGTTCTGGTGTTAAAAAGAAACAGACTTCGGTCTTATAAATCTTTTCAAACTCACATTGGTGACTATACTGTTATTGAAGTTGGAAAACTAAAACTCAGACACAATGAATGAATCAACAGGACTCCTTTGCTAGTGTCAGAACTGAGTCTGAAATGAGGATGGAGAGGACAGGATTTTGGACATTGTGCCACCTCTATAAATGCTATTTTACTGTACTTCACAACAATCTTATGAGTCAATGTGCTTTCTTAGGGAGGATCTGAAGTCTGCAGATGTTAAATTGTGCAGTCACAGAGTCATTACACGGTGTTGAAGTCTATTTGGCCCCATAAAGGAGAGTATTTTATGGCCTCAGGCTGCCTACCAGATCTAGTGGCACTAGACTTAATATCTGCACTTAAGTATAGAATGTGTATTAAGAGTTATATAAAGTTAAGTGAGATGTCTACTATAGTTTGTAAATGTTTCTTGAAGTTCGTGTTCTGAACACTTAATCCTTAAGGTAGGAGTCCTGGGCGACAATTAGATCATGTATGCTCTGCCTCAAGAAGAACTGATGTCACTAGGTCAGTGTGAGTCTTTAATTTGAGAGGCAAATTTCTAAAAAAGCAAAATTTCTTTGATGTCTCTTGGTTTTACTCTCCTTTGGTTCCTGACTCTCATCTCCATCCAGAGAATGCCACAACTTGAAGGTCCCTATCAGATGCCATGCAGATGCCAACACATTGACTTTAAATGCCCTAGCTTCCAGAGCTATGAAAAGAAACCTTCAAATTGCTTGCACTGTGGTAATTTGTTACAGGAACTCAAAAGGACAACACGAATGCTCAATGTGCTTAAAATATAAAATTTTCCTCGTTGAGAAAGCGCTTGTGAAATTTCAGGTCAAGAAGGGGCTTTCTTTCATGAGCACAGAACACAAAGATGAAGATGTGTGTAATAAAATTTGTAAATGTGTTTGTAAAGTGTACATGTAAATTATAGATGTAAATGTACCTATAAAGTTTGGATTCCTTTGAACTCTAGGGTTGTAGGCCTCATGCTAAAGGATGTTAACATGTCCACTGGCATTTTTAAGGCCATTTCTTCTCCAGGCTGATATAATTATTTGTATCCTTGTTTACTATCATGTATAGAATGTTCACTATCTACATGAAAACATAATACAAGGAAAAGTAAACAGAGATGTAAATTATCTTTCTATTTATCCTTCAATTCAAAGAGATAATTAATTGTTTAAGTAACAAATTCGACCTTGATATTAAGACATCAATAGCACTAGTTATTAAAATATATTTGCATTCCCAAATACATTTAAGTTTAGAAGTCTCATTAAGAAACCAAGCTCGCTGGGCGGTGGTGGCACATGCCTTTAATCCCAGCACTCAGGAGGCAGAGGCAGGCAGATCTCTGGGAGTTCGAGGCCAGGCTGGACTGACAGACTCCAAAAAAAATACAGAGAAACCCTGTCTCGTAAAACAAAAAAAAAAAAAAAAAAAAAGAAACCAAGCTCACACAGGGGCAGATCTTCCATGGAGGCAGATGGGCAGATGGGAGGTGGGAGATGGAATGGGAGGAGAGGAGGTAAGGGAAACTGTGGTTAGGATATAAAATAAAAAATAATTTAATTAATAAAAATGAAGCCAAGCTCAACCAACATGTATTTTGCTAATGCAATCAAATTTTACTAACAATTTCATAAAGAAATGTAAGCAATGGTTTGGAAAAATATGATACATTTATTTTGCAAGACTGCTTGAAACAATATATCAAAATAATGTGATATTTGCCTAATATGTACATGTTTTATAAAGTATTGTCAACACATTTATTTCAAAATAAAATTTTTGCCCTTTTATTTGCATTCCTTTAGTAACAGCCATTTCATTGGTCCTTTTAATTCATTCACTTATCTACATGGTGTGAACAGTTCCAAGTACTAATAATAGTAGTAAATAAAAAAAATCAAACTCCCTACTCTGGAGAGTTATGCCCTAGCTGGTGGGAGTGCTGACTCATACAGCCACTTTGGAAAGCAGTATGGAGATTCATACAACAAGGATGTCTGTTCCACTATGTTCATAGCAGCATTATTTGTAATAGCCAGAACTTGGAAGCAACCTAGATGCCCCTCAACTGAAGAGTGGATATAGAAAATGTGGTACATTTACAAAATGGCGTGCTACTCAGTGGGAAAAAAATGACATCTTGCAATTTGCAGGCAAATGGATGGCACTAGGAGAAACCATCCTGAGTGAGGTACCCCAGTCACAAAAAGAGAAACATGGTATGTACTCTCTCATATATGGATTTTAGACATGTGGGAGTGCCAACATACAATCCCACTGCCAGAGAGTCTGGAAGATATAACTTTCTTCCAGAGACTGATGGAAGCAGAGGCAGATACTCACAGACAAACCCTGAACTAAACTCCTGGAATCCAGTCACAGAAAGGGAGAACTGATGAGCAAAGGAGTTAAGACTAGGCTGGTTTAACCCACAGAAACAGCTGACCTGAACAAGCGGGAGTTCTTGGACCCCAGATTGATGGCTGGGAGGCCAGCATGGGACTGATCCAGACGCCCTGAATGTGGGTGTCAGTGAGGAGGCCTAGGCAATCTATGGGCCTTGGGTAGTATTTATTCCTGGCATACAAATAGACTTTGAGTGCCCATCTCGCAATGAGGGATGCTCTCTCAGCCTGGATTCTTGTGGGAGGGCCTAGAAATGACAGATCCACCATGGAGGGCCTCATCCTCCCTGAGGATAGGAGTGGAGAATGGGTGGGGGACCAGGGAGCCTGGTGGGGAGGGCAGGGGAGAAGTGGAGGGAAAAGGAGGTGGGATTGACTTGAGAAACAAGCTTGTTTCTAACTTAAATTAAAAAAGGAAGAAAAAAGATATTAAAACAAAACAAACAAACAAAAAGAAATAGAGATGACAATACCCAAATGAAAGAGACCATGTCAGACATAGATACAATGGCAAGGGAAAGGAGAGTCACCTAGGATGAGTCTGGAGTTCAAGATAGGAATTTTAGGAAGACATTTTGTAAGTAGAACTACATGAATAGGAATGGTGGCACTCCTAGGGAAAAAGTGATTCAAATGTGAAGAGAAAAATGGGAGGAAAGCCATTTTGGTTTGGTAAGGCACTAAATTGAATCATAAACTAAGAAAGGGATCAGATAGAAAAGGCAAGACAATATGATGGCATATGGTTTCTAGTGATATTGCTAGATATTGTGGGCAACTGGGGTGGAGACAATAAGTGAAGAGGCCAGACTGCAGCAATGCAGGCCAGCAATGGCAGTGATTTCGGGGAGCCCACATGCTGTGGAAAGGGAATATATACACACTGGTGAAAGAGTGAGTCGGAATTTGTTTGGTAGCTACATTAAGAAAGCAATGGCTGATGAGGAATCAAGACTTTTCACTTTCCACTTCTCATGATTTGTCTAGAAAAATATAACACTTGCCTACTTGGTTATATAATAATATTACTTATCAAAACATGAAACTTAAACTTAAGATTCTTTGATCATCCATAATGTGCACACATCTTTTCTTGGCCTAACAAAGTTAGAATAAGTTATTGAAAGATTTTTTTCTGTTGTTTGTTTCTTTTGGTGTGGTTTTTGTTTTTGTTGGTCATCATTGTTATCCTCTTCACATCTACCAGAGATGCTTATATTAGAGTTGGGGGCTCCACTTTCATACAGGCTGTGTATAGAAGGGTTTCAAATGTGAATCTGAAATACAGTATTGGTAACAAACCATATTAATGGCTCAAAAGAGGATACAAAGATCCACCAAGTTTTTGAAACTTTGTTTCATATATGGTGGATAATTGATTTCAAGAAATCATTTATTCAACCAGGACTAATTATTTTAGATATTTTTTGCCATACTATGGGTGCCTACTGTGTTTTGAAGGATTTTCTCTAACTTTCTGGGAACAATGAGAGTCAAGGACATTAGATCATGGATTCATAAGGAAGCACGTGACACATGTATCAAGCAGCTCTGAAAAGTAGTAAGTCATCCAGGAAAAAGCACTCTGCATCACAGCTGCCAACTCTATGAAGGACATCACTCTTAGCCTGCTGTTCTCATCAGGTATTTACAGCCCCTCAAGGCTATTTAATTGTAGCTCCCAGTGCCCCTGTTACTTGACTGTCCTACTCAAAATTCCTCACGGACCCTTGACTCTTTGCCTTTTAAACTCTGCTTTATATTATGGATCTTTGTGAAAAACCAGTGTAGCTTCTGAGATAAAATATGCAGGAAGAAGAAGACAGAGGTTGGCAAATGAGCTGATTCCACCACAAAAGAAGCTTGAGAAAAGCAAAACACAACTGAGCAGAATAAACTTATGCTCTGCTTAAAAATTTTATTTTTTTCTGTGTGACTTAGACCTGCTAATGTGTTAAAATTTCCCCAACAATTGCCATTCTTAACTGCTAAGCTTGTGTCTCACTTAAGCATGCAGGCTGCAATTCATCAGTGCACACTGAGCACAAGAGTCTGATGGAGAACAGTCTCTGTCACTGCATTGTGACTGTCGGTCAGAGTCTGCATGGACACACTCTGTGCTCCTGATAGTCTCTGCAGGCTTAATACAGCCACCTTATAGACATATTAACACAGAATGGGGAAACGTTCTTGGGGTCCATTCTTACAGAAATAACTAGAGGGAACTAATGACTGCTAGGAGGAGAGTTAGCTTCTTCCAGGAATGAGTCCACCATGTCTTGTCCACTTTTGTACACTTGGTGTAGGGTCATCTATTGGAATGTGGTTGACCCAGCAGACGTCGCATCCTTAAAGTGTCCTCTTTGAACAGAGGATTGATTAACTCTTTTTATTCACATTTTCTTTAAACTTTTATCTAAATTATTTTATACAACACATTATTATATATTATAGGCTTCATTTCAAACAAAAGGAGCCCAACATGTGGGAAAAATACTGTCCTTATTCTAGTTGAGAGTTGAGGTGAAATACACAGTATTTCAGACTTAATCGTTATCTTGTTCTTATCATTGGCAAAATAAAAGTATTTCTAATAAGAGTGTAAGGTGTTTGCTCTAATCTTCAATGAAATTCAACTGTAGACAAGAACCATTAGTATTGTTTTCTCTTTCTTTTCAGCTTTCTCTAGATAGCAAGATCACACTTAGATAAATAGTTGACTGCTAAAGGTAAGAGACTGATATTTTTGTTATTTTATACTTTAAGTCATTCAGTTTGTTTCCTTGGGAACAAGAACTCATAATTGCTTAATTTCTTATGCAAAACACTTGTCTACAGCTTGATTTAGCATGGCAACTACATGTACATTGCCATCTCCCCTAAAGGGCCAAGTGTGGTTCAAGACAGGCATGATGGTTATTATGTATTGTTTGCTTTACAAAATCTGGGAGTCAGGTTTCCTGGTACACCTTAGAGGGATTATCTTGTTTAGGTTGATTCACGTGGAAAGTCACAGTCTAAATGGAAAAAGAACCAGTCCTTAGGATTAGGCACTGTATATAAAAAGCTGAACTTCAGTATTTATCACTCATTGCTTCCTGAATGAATTTAGTGTGTCTAATTGCCTCAAGTGTCTGCATCCATGACTACCCTGCCAGGATGGACTATCCCCTTTACAGCATGACCCAAAATAGACAATTCTTTTCTTAGGAAGATTTTGTCTGCTTTTCTTGTCACACCAAAGGAAGAGGAATTATAACACCATAAAAGAACTATTTTTTATAATTTTGTTTTTCTGGTTGTGTATTTTTTTTAGTTTATGCATCATTTGATATATTATCTGTTATGTCAAAAATGATTATTGGGCCTGAAGTTATTTATATCTCTACGACACAGTGCTTGCATATAATACATATGACCCTAGGTTCAAACCCCAGCAATGAGAAAAATGACTGGGCTGGATATAAAATATTACAATTAATGGAATTACAGAGATTGCTTAGTTGGCAATGTATTTTCTGCACAATCATGTACACCTGAGTTGGGTTTCCCCACTTCTATTAAAAGCCTAAAAAATAGTGCAAATCTTGCCACAGTGCTGAGGAAAGGGCAGATAGTGATGGCTCCCTAGAGCCAAATTGGCCCATCCAGCTTAAGGAAACTGCTAGGCTAAATGTTCAGTGATAGCACCTGTTTCTAAAGATGGGATACTACTGTTAAATACACAGAACATTAAACCATGGTTTCCCCATACACGTACACAAACGTGCAAGTATTCATGTGCATCTACAAGAATTCATAATCATACTTACACACAAACACATAAACAAATAACACAATTAAATTCATTTTGTAGTGTGGCATGGTTACTGTGTTACTCTACCAGCCAAAGCTAGGGTGGTATAGTTTATTTATCTGGGATTTCCCCCCCCCCTGGTTTATTAAAAAGAAATGGCATATATACCCTGCATCTTTCCTTTCTAAATGTTTTATTTTTCTTTACAAAAATTATTCTTAAAAGAGAATCTGAAACAGACACTTGAAAATTTCATCACAGAAATGTATGGGGTTTTTTAGAAAATATTGGAGGCAGTAGTTGAGCAAATGAATAGAAATGCAAAACACATGGTATCAAATTAATAAACATCTGTTTGTTATTGACTATAGACCCTGAAAAGTTAAATATACTTCATAAATTACAAAGAAGCACATTAGTAGTCTATTGATATGTAATAAAACATAATACTAATGTCTTATAACCGTTAATAATCTCTTAGTCTCTCTCATGGTCTCTAGGGACCAGGTGATGTAGGCTGGCATATCAGGAGCCTTTTATGAGAAGGTTGAAGTGCTTCTTATGTGGTGCTTCATGGAATCAAAAGTTGACATGCCTAGAGGAAAGAGCCAACAGACAGTTGTAACACCTTTCATGACATGACCTTAAAGTCCTGTGATAATTACTGTCCCATGCTATTTGTGAAAAGGCTAGAACTTCTGTGCAGATTCAAGGGGAAACTAGGTAGATTCTTGACTCATTAGAAGCAAGATTCCAAAAGGCCATGGAAGTCCAGAAATATTGCTGTGACATTTTTGTAAAATGCTGTCTGCCAGGGGCAGGTGTCACCCCTGCCACTTTAAAGATGAGCAGGCATATCTTTAGTGAACTTAAAAGCCTCTGTCTCTAGAAATACTAACCTGGGAGTAGCATGCTTCATCCCAATCGGCCATGCTGTGGCCTTGACTCCATGATTCACTGAAATCACATTCTCCTTGGAATCGTAGCACATAGCATAGAATGTCTTAATTTAACCTCACAAAAAGACAGATTTGGAATATCTACACAGCCTTGCTTTCTGGCTTATATCTGAGTCAGCAAGATTACTCTGTCAACGTCTTGCTGCTCAGGCTGATGAAGACACAGTAATGCTGTTTTCTTTAGAAAGTTTACATGCTTGTTTTTTCCTTTAAGTTTGTGTTGGCATTATGTACAGCAAATCCAAATAGAGCATTGGTTCTCAAGTTTATTTTTTCTCTTTTTATAATTTATTTATTTTTCTTTCTACTTTGCAAGCCCAGTTCTCCCTCTTCCCACTCCTCCTACCCACTTTTCTCAATAGGTAAGGGATCCCATGAGGAGTCAACAAAGTCTGCCATAATGTTGGGACAGAGCCAAGGCCACTACATTAATGCTGAGCATGGCATCCCACCATAGTGGATGGGCTCCACAAGCTAGCTTGTGTACCAGGTTTAGATACTGGTCCTACTTCAAGGTGCCCTCAGCTAATCCAAGTTTCATAACTGTCTCTGACATACAGAGGGCTTAGCTCAGTCCAATGGATTTTCCATAGCTGTCAGTCTAGAATTCGCGACGTTCCATGATCCACCTCACCTGTCTCTGTGGCTTTCTCCATCATGATCTTGACCTCCCTTGCTCATATATTCCCTCTTCCTCTCTTTCACTGGATTCCTGGAGCTCAGCCTGGTGCTTGACCTTGGATCTCTGCATCTGGCTCCATCAATTACTGGATAAAGACTCTATGATGATAGCTGGGGTATTCATCAATCTGATTAGAGCTAGAAGCCAGTTCAGGCATCCTCTCTACAATTACTAGGAGTGTTAGCTGGGGTCATCCTTTAGAATTCTTGGGAATTATCCTAGCAACAGGTTTCTCCATAGAGTGACTCTCTCTATTAAGATATCTCTTTCATTGCCCTTCCAATCTTTTGCTTCCCCCTCCACAATTCTGTTCCCTCATGTTCTTATTCCCCCACCCTTCCCTTTTTCTGGCCCCTACCCCCAGTTTACCTAGGATATATCCTCTAATTTCCCTTCCCAGGGTGATCCATGTATCTTTCTTAGTGTCCTCCTTGTTACCCTTTACAATAGCCACAAATATAAATTATATTTGGGTAACTTAAACCGAACAAGTGAAAGTCCTGAATGACAAGAACTTTAAGTCCCTAAAGAAAGAAATGGAAAGATGTACAATATTCTTGGATAGGTAGGATCAACATAATAAAGATTGCAGTCTTGCCAGATTCAATCCCTGTCAAATCCCAATATAACGCTTCATAGACCTTGAAAGAACAATACTCAACATCACATGGAAAAAAAATAAAACCCAGAATAGCTAAAACAATCTTGTACATAAAGAAACTTCTAGAGGCATTACCATGCCTTACTCCAAAATCTACTATGGAGCTATAGTAATAAAAACAACTTGGTTCTCAAGTTACTTAACATTGAAACACTTTCATTTAGTTCCTCATGTTGTGGTGATTTCCCCAATCATAAAATTATTTTCATTTATACTTCACAATTTAAAAATTCTCTAATGTTATGACACATAATACAAATATCTCTGTTTTTTGATGGTCTTAGAAAACACCTGTGAAAGGGCCATTTGACTCCCAAAGGCTTGGTGACACACAGGTATAGAGAGATTACCTTCAGTGTCTTCCTAGCCTGATACATATTGTGAAATGTTCCTGATATAACTTAACAACAGGATGTAGAAATAAATATGAGAATCTAATAAGGAATAAAGATAATTTAATATTTGGGGAAGTCAAATTCTACCTTAAACTATTTTCCTTTCAATCTTAAAAAAATAGTAAATATAATACTTTCTAAAAATATATCCTATAACCATAAATATTCTTGTGAAATATGTCAGATTATTTGTGTTTTATTTTCCAAAGCTTTTGTGCTTTTCCGAACTAAACAAAGTGCTTCAAAGACTGTGGACACTTTAAAAGATGATTTTAAATAGATAAAAATAGTGAAAATCAAAAATTGAATATGTTGACTAGATACTGAATCCAGATAATTTTCAAATGTTAGTTTTAAATTGTGGCTTTCTGAGACACAAATCACCATAGTCTAAGAAAGAATTGCTTGCTGATATCTTCCATACAGTGAGTTTTGTAGCACTATTTCTTTCCAGTCAGTTGAGTACTTTGATGTCAGTAATGTGGTAGAGGAAAACATTCTGTTCCTCTTTTTAAAGAAACTCCGCCAGGGTTAGAATACACTTAAGAACTAGGGAGATGTCATATTAATTTATAGTTGTTGGTTTCTTATTCTGTGACAAAGAATAATGAAAAGGCTTGTAAAGCACAGGTTATTTGTTAAGTATTCATAGTGTGTGGGGTTTTGAAATTGCAAGTGTTGGGAAAAAAGAATGATACTTAAGAAATAGCTAACATTCAATCTTTCTCAAAATGCTTCCCACAGAACTGAATCAACAGATAAGACAGATTTAGATTTCCATCTCAGCACTCAGTGATATGCACAGCTACCCAGAACATTGCTCTCTGTTGCTAGCTGTAACAGAGAAGTGTCCAAGCTCCATTCTAAAGCCAGCCGTATTACCTTTGAGTCGCACAATCAAGATATAGAAAACAGTTGAAAAACATATGTTAGAATATGTGTATCCATGGTGTTATGTGAATTTACATTTCACAAACTGTGTTTCACTTCAAATAGATACACAATGAGATGGTTTTGTGTTTGTCTCTTCATTTTAAGGTTGTCAATATTACTTCAGAGACTAATGCAATATTCCCTTGGATTAATCTTTATTTAGATATTCAACTTTGTCTCATTAGCAGTAATTTATCAGAAAATATCATAATTTGGTGTCATGCTACTTTTTACATAATTGTTTTAAAGAAAAGGACCATTTTACAAACTACTTATTTTAATTTTTCAGTATTTTGTTTGAGTTCTGTAGTACTAGAAATACTGGATGTCTTAGGCTTTAGACAGAGATTAGAGTGGAAGTATTCATAATGGCATATGTCTGTACATGCTTGATAAAGAGAGGAAATTGTACATAGTGGAAAGCCAAGAGGAATTAATGAATTAGCAGAATTTCCTCAACTTAGAATTGAAATGGGATGACATTTATCAGGAAATGTAGGGTGAATGGTGAAGTGTCAGGGAAAAGAACGGGGAGAAGCAAGTATAGAAGACAAAGCAAAATGGAAAGAAGAATTATATATGAGAGGAAGACTTATCTCAGACATCTTTCTTTCTTCTTAAAACAGAAGAACAAGTTACTCATGAGGAATCTTTGCTTTTTCAGTCCTATTAGATGAGACCCAATTTGCTCTTGGGGACTAGGATTTAAATTCGACCCCTAGCAATACTGAATTAAACACAGTCTTAGGACCTTTCTTCCTTCCTGGACAGGAAGATGGAGACAGTAGAAATGAGCATGTGATTCTGAGAGCCATAGTGGACAGAAGGCCTGCCTGACTAGTGCTGGAAGTGCTGATAAAGCTCCTTGTTTCTTGAAATAGAAATACTGCTGACAATTTCATCAGGCTCCTAGATTTTGTTTCAAAGGGGCTTATATGATTTGCATTGTGTGTGCTCAGAGTGAAAAGGGAGGTTTGTCTGTTTGGTTTATGTTCTCTCATCATCACCCAGAATAGAAAAGCTCCAGCTCATAGAAAGTATGTACTAAATATTCATACCATATAATATGATGGTATTCAGTTATACAAATACTCAATTCCCAAGTAAGGATAGATTTTGCGAAGGATTTTGTTGATGAGTGTTTGGGTTTTAAGTTTTGAAACACTGTATTGCATGAAATTTGTTTCAAATTTTGCTTAAAGGCATACGTAGTTTGGTTTGAATTGCTCCTTAAAAAGTGCTTGAAGTAATACATAGTGTATCATGCATTCCTAAATTATTAATTTTTGAACAAGTAAATTTGTAATTAAGTTGAAAAACTGAATTTTCATAAAACATATAGATGATGATGAGCCTCACTGAAATGCTTGCTTTCGTTTTTATTTTTAATTTAACAATAGTTTATTCAGCAAATGTAATCAATATAAAATTACTGCAACATTTGTATTTATTTGTTCTACATCTATGAAACCTAGTATACATTGAGATTAGTGATGCGAAGGACATACCTCAACATAATAAATGAAGTTTAAAACAAGCCCATAATAAACACCAACTTAAATGGATAGAAACTCAAAGCAATTCCAGCAACATTTGGAACAAGACAAGACTTCCCACTATCCCAATACCTCTTCCATATAGTACTTGAAATATTAGCTAAACAGGAAGACAGATGAAGGTGATGAAGGGAATTTGAAAAGCAAGAGTCAAAGTGTTGTGAAATATTGGTTTATACTGTAAAGATGTGTCTCTGCCTAAGGCACGTTGAGATTGGTTGAATAAAGAGCGAAATTGTCAATAGTTAATTTAGGAAAGAATAGGTGCGACTTCCAGCCAGAGAGAGAGAAACTGAGGAGGGATCTTGGCATGGGATTGATTTAGAGTTAGTTAGATGTTCCTTACAAAGAAGAGCTATTGTGAGCATGGGAGAGCTGTCCCCATTACTCATCTGCCATGTGGCAGCATGGACAGGGAAAAGATGCTCCCACCCCAATGCCCATCAATGCCTGAGGTGGGTGGGAGACCTGATCCTGATGCCATAAAAGCAGGAGAGGAGCCCATGTCTTGCACCAGCAGCAACATGCTCCTGCACCTTGCTGGAGCACCACAACAGAGTCAATTCTTTGGCAGAGATGTGGGTGAGCTTGCCCTGGTATTGTGAGCATGGGAGAGCTGTTCTCCCCCACATCACCCTCACACCCGTCCATTTGTGAGGCAGGTAGGAGAGCTGGCCCTACACTTCATTAGCTGCAGCACTCAGGAGAGTAGCCTCTAGGCCACACCTGGGCAACATATTAAAGCTCCTCCTGAAGGTTTTGGTGTGGGAGAACCAATCTCAGGATGTGAAAGTAGGAGAACTGGCCCTACCCCTTCCTTGTTAATGCAAGGGGTAAAGTAGGAAGGGCAATGCAAGAACCCTCACCCAGGTGGCATGGACAAGGGAGAGCTGGCAGACTGACCAACCATTCAAATGTCCAGGTCAAGAACGAAAGTTGTAAAATGGCCCACCCCAACATCCACCCCATCTGTGATCTGCTGAAGCATGTGAAGGGACTGTCCTGCAGACTCAAGCCTGGTAGATCTCCATGACATAGCTTAACAACAGGATAACAAAGAGGAGTTTCAGAGATGGTTCAGCATTAATAGAATTGCAGAAACCATAACTGCAAAGCAGACTAATGACTCTCTGCAAGGAACACTTGCAAGTAAAGATACATGGATAAAAGGGTTTACTGCATTGTGTCACACCACAGGTTTCATGATGAGACTGATTTTTCTTTTGCCTTTTCTCTTTTAAATTTTATTTTATTTTGGGTAGTTTGCAAGGAAAAGGATGGATATTAAGGGATGGGGAATGAATGGAATGGAGATAGATGATGTGAAAAATACAAAGAATAAATAAAGAAAATGAGTAAATCTCAAATATTATTCAGAAAAAAATTTAATAAAGAAGCTGCAGGTCTTTTTACTTAACATAATGTATTTTACTTTTATTTTTGAAATAATTAAATTATTTCTCCCTTCCCCTTTCTACCTCCAAACCCTGTCACATAACTCTTATGTATGGCTTTCTTTCAAATTCATGGCCTCTTCTTTTTAAGTAATTGCTGTTACATGTATGAATATATATGTATATGAATATGTATATATATGCACAGGAATTCCTAAATGTAAGTTGCTTGTCTGTATAGTGTTACTTGTTTATGTAATTTCATGACAGACCATTTGCTTTTCAGCAACCAGTTCACGTGCTCTTCTCTGGGGGAGACTGCTTTCCTACTCTCAACATTCCTTAAAATTTCCATAATTCTTTCTGTAGGATCAGGGCCTGATGAGCTTTTCCAGTACACAATCAAGTCTATTGGTCTTGTACTTGTTTAGCTCATTGAAAATTGCAAGTCTTGTGGTTTTAAAATAAGTTAAGATACATATTATCTTGCTTAATTGGTATGTGGTTTAAGTTATGAACAATGAATACATCCTAGAATCTTAAATAAAAGAAAAAATATAGTTTAAAATAGGAAAGCTTTTAAAGAGATAGTAAAGAAAAATAAAAAGGAGAATCCATATTAAGATGGGAAATAAACAGGGTTTCTGGATCCTGTATGCTATTTTGTTGATTTAAAATTTTTTAAATCCTAATGAACAAAAAAGCTTCTGAGAAACATTGGATTATGGAAATTGTTAAATTAAACCAACCTGTACATTTTAAAAATGTCTTAACTTACATTTGGAGCTCAAAAGTAAGTTGTGTTGGGGGATTTTGCTTTTTTTTTCACATGAAACAAAAAGCTAAGATTTCTTCAAAATAAAGATAAGATTATATTGGTGGAGGCCTCCTAAAAGCCATGGCTACAGACAAAGATCAAGAAAAACTACAAAACAGGGAGACATAAGCTGATCCCTCTATATGGCAACATCTCTGAGACTAGATGAGACATAATAAATCTTGGGGACTACAGAGACCTCATGAGTTACTATTGCATGTTATCATTTCATACGGCATGAATGGAAATTTTTATTGCAGTTTGGTTTTGCAGTCAAATGGACATGTAAAATTAACAGATGACCTGCTCAAACATAAAACAAAAAATCATCTTTAGATGACTTGCACATATCATAATTCCATGCTTGTGTCAATATAAAAAGATATGTTACCTTTAAATTTTTATCAAAAGAAGAAATAAAGAACCAGACATCAATGAAAATGAGTAGCCCAAGTTATCCATATATATATATATATGTTTTAGATAGACAGGTGGTCTTCAACACTTAAGAGACCTGAAGAATATGGCATTTAAAATGTTTTAATAACACAAGACTTTTCATAACACTGAGAAATGTCTGCTCTTGGCAGCATAAATTTATTTCAAAATGGATGATAGACATTGCAGAAGCTCCATTTAGATTTTGCTTTATTGTGGCAATATTATCCACTGGGCAAGAAACTGACTTTACCTTGACTGCTGACAGTATCCTTCTAAACTTGACAATCAGGACACAAAAAAAAGTGACTGCTGAACGTTCCCAATACAAGGTAGGACAGTACTTCCAAATTCCCCCTTCACAGAAAAGTCTCTAAGATATTCTAGGCCCATAGGTTAATGATGAATGTTCCAACATTGCAAATGAACCTTGGGTTACTCTCCAGACTGTCAGCTCTCACTGTCATTTCTATAGTTTTGGAAGTTTCTTGCTCTGTACTTCCTGCTTACTTAGGTACTATTATATCCGTCTTAGTTATTTGCTGAGGTTGAAGAGTAGATTGTTGTAGCTTTTCAGTTTTCTTTGTTACCAAATTAAGAAAAGAAACTTACATAAGAGAGATAAAGTGTATAAAGAAGAGAAACAAAAAAGCTTAAGTTGTTTATCTGAGAATATGTTTTAAAGCTTAACAAGGAAGATAATACAAGTTATGATAGAAAATGGTTTAGGTATAAAATTTTGGACTCACTGAGATAGGGTAGACAATAGAGTATTTTCTCCAAAGTGGCCAAGTATAAATGCACTGGACATTGCAAATGTAAATTTTATGTGATAATTTTCTTATTATATATGGTTTTACTATGTTAGAGTTAAAACCTTTCCTTTTCTTTTATATAAAAAATGAGAAATAGAAGCCAGGTGGTGGTGGCACACACCTTGAATCCCAGCACTCTAGCAGCATTATTTGTAATAGCCAGAACCTGAAAGCAACCCAGATGCCCCTCAACTGACGAGTGGATAGAGAAAATGTGGTACATTTACACAATGGAGTACGACTCAGCAGAAAAAACAATTGAATCTTGAAATTTGCAGGCAAATGGATGGCACTAGAAGAAACCATCCCAAGTGAAGCAACCCAGTCACAAAAAGACAAACATGGTATGCACTCACTCATATATGGATTTTAGACATGGATCAGGGGATTGTCGCCTACAATCCCACTGCCAGAGAATCTGGGAAACAGGGAAGACCCTAAGAGAGATGTGAATGGTAGCCCAGAGAAGGGGAAAGGGACAGGACCTCCTGAGCAGACTGGGAGAAGGGGGAGGGGATAGAAAGCTGGGAAAAGATAGAGGAGAGGAGGACATTGGGAACAGAAATGTTGTGTTGGGGGAAGAATAGAGGAGAGCAGTATGAGAGATACCATAACAGATGGAGTCATTATAGGTTTGAGGAGACATCTTGCACTAGTGAGATTTCCAGGCATCTCTACAAGGATGACACCATCTGGCAAACTAAGCAATAGTGGAGAGTCTACCTTAAATGCCCTTTCCTGACAATCAGATTGATGACTACCTTGTATGCCATCCTAGAGCATCCAATGGCTGATGGAAGCAGAAGCAGACACACACAGCTTAAACACTAAACTGAACTCACAGAAGCCAGTTGCAGAGAGAGAGGAGTGATGAGCAAAGGGATCGAGAACTGGCTGCTGAAACCCACAGGGACAGCTAACCTGACCAAAGGGGAGATCATAGACCCCAGACTGATGGCTGAGAGGCCAGCATGGGACTGATCCAGAGGAGACCTCAGCAATCTATGGAGCCTTGGGTAGTAGATCAGTATTTATCCCTGGCATACAAATGGACTTTTGGAGCCCATTCCACATCAAGGGATTCTCTCTCAGCCTGGACACATGGAGGAGGGCCTAAGCCCTGCCCTGGATGAAATGACAGACTCTGGAGATCCCCCATGGATGGCCTCATCCTCCCTGGGGAGCAGAGAGGGGACTGGGTTGGGGGTTGAGGAGGTTGGTGGGAGGCAGGGGAGGAGGAGAGGGAGAGGGAGTTGGGATTGACATGTGAAGCAAGCTTGTTTCTAATTTAAATTAAAAAAAATTTAAAAATATCCCAGCACTGGGGAAGCAGAGGCAGGTGGATCTCTGTGATATCGAAACCACCTGGTCTGCAAGAGCTAGTTCCAGGACAGCCTCAGAAACCCTGTCTTTAAAACAAACAAACAAACAAACAAACCAACAACAACAAAAAGTGGGAAATGGAGTAGAAAATTTGTTTACACTATAAATATCTGTGTCTGCCTAAGGCACCTTGTGATTGGATTAATAAAGAACTAAATGGCCAAAAGGTAGGCAGGAAAGAGAGAATAGGTGGGACTCTTGGGCAGAGAGGGAGAACCTTGGAGGAAGAATCTTGGCAAGGGATTTCACCAGGAGACTTGGAGCAAGTCAGATGTGCCATACTAAGAAGAGATATACAAGCCACATGGAAATATATATATATGGTTTAAGTCTCCAGGTCATTATTTGTGAGTGGACAGTCCAAAAGATATACTGACAAGAAAGCTTTCTACATCAAAGTATCTTTGTGTCCATATGATATGATCATATACAGAAGTTAGTGTAAATATTCTACGTGTAAAGCCCTATAGCTGATAAAAAATATTTGCAAAGTAGCTGGGTACAAAATTAACATAAAAATCAGTGGCCTTCCTGTACACCGTCACAAATGGACTGACAAAGAAAATAGGAAAACAGCACCTTTCACAATAGCTTCAAAAGTATCTTGGGGTCACTTTCACCAAGTAACCAAAAGACTTGTCTGATAAAAATCTTAAGATAGTGAAGTAAAAATTAGAAGAAGGTATCAGAAGATGGAAATACCTCCCAAGTTCATAGGTCAGTAGGATTGACATAGTGAAAACGGCCATTCTCTCAAAAGTGCTATACAGATTCAACTCAATTCCTGTCAAAATTTCAACACAATTCTATGTTGGCATTGTTCAACTACTTATGTAAACACACACACACACACACACACACACACACACACAAACTGGGATAGTTTTAAACATCTGAACGATAAAAGAAATTCTAGAAATATCACCATACCAGATGTCAAGTTGTACTATGGAGTTATGGGAATATAAACAGAATGGCAGTGACCCCGAAACAGGCATGTTGATTACTGAAATCAAATTGATTTCACATATGTAAATCCACATACCTATGGACACTGGGTTTTTGATAATGAAGCCAGAGATCTTCAACAAATGGTGCTGCCCAAACTGGATGGCTGCATATAGAAGAATATAGATGCAATTATCACCTTGCATAAAACTCTAATTAAATCGACCAAAGACCTGATCATACAACTAGATACACCAAATCCTATAGACGAGAAAGCAGGCAGTAGTCTTCAGCTCATTGTCACAAGAAAAGTCTTTCAGAACAGAACACAGAAAACACAGATGAACAATTAATAAATGGGATCCCATGAAACAGAAAAGCTTAGATATCTCTCAACAGATGAATGGATGAGGAATGTATGGTACATTTATATATAGGAGTATTACTCATTCATTAGAAAAATAAAATCATGAAAATTGTATGTAATTAATGAAACTAGAAAAATATTATCCAGAGTGAAGTAATTCAATCCAGAAAGACAAATATGCTATATACTTGCTTATATATGGAAATTAGCTGTTAAGTAATTTATATACAAGCCACACTCCATGTAACCACACAATTAAGTAGTGTAAGGGACTCAGGGGCAGGGATGAATCTCCCTAAGAAGAAATAGGACAGTCACTGACGGGGGTGACTGGAATGAGAGGATCAAACAGTGAGGCTGTTGAAAAAAAGGGACAAGCAAGAGAATAGAGGGAGGGATTACTGAAACGAAGGACAACTTGATGGGTCATATGGAAACCTAATATGGTGGAAGCTTCCTATAATATATATACATGAAGGTGATCAAAATGAAATCACCTAATAACAAGAGAGGCAGAGACCCAAGTACACATCTCCTATCATGAAATGAAACTTCCAGTACCTCACATGGGTTACATATAATTGTAGGAGTGCCCAATTAATGTCTGATTTGAGTTAAAGCACACTCCAAAAGATGGAACCCTTACCCAGTGCTTCCTGGGTTGCTAAGAACCTGAGATTACATAGGCCAGTGACATAGGGGTAATCAAATGCCACTTTCTAAACATATATATATATATATATATATATATATATATATATATATATATATATGTTTCTCCCATCATTGCCTTGATGAACCTCCCTCAGAGAAGCTTCTTATTGAGGCTGATGGGAACAAATAGAGACCCACAGCAAGATATTATGTAGAGAGTAAAATACGTTGGGACACTCAGCCCTAAAAAGGATATCTCCATTAATTTCTTACCTCAGTGTTCAAGGGAAACTTACAAAAGAGGAGTCAGAAAGAGTGTAGGAGAACCAGAGAGGATGGAGGACACCAAGGAGTCAAGGACTTATAGACACAACAATTCACATCATTGGTGCACATGAACTTGGAGAGATTGTGGCAGCACAGAACAGGACTTGCAGGGTTCTCACCAGATTGGGTCCTATAGCTCCAAGGAGAAGTGGGCACAGGTCTCCCTTGTTGTAATTTAAGAAAATCAATATGTGAGAGAAATATATCATGCACCAAGGTTCAAGCACAGAGGTTTTTGTTTTGTTTTCTTTTGTTTTAATCAGGGAAGGGGATCATAAAAAGGGGAAAGGGAAGGGGGTAGACTGGCCTCGGCAGACAAGAGTAGGACAGAGGAGAAAGGAAAGAGGGGCAGAGAGAGGAAAGAGGAAGACAGAGAGAGGAGAGAGGGGGGAAACAAAGAGAGAGAGGGAGAGAGAGAAGGATGGGAGGTGGGTTGGGCCCTTTTAAAAGGAAAGATAGTTAATATGCACAGGTGGTGCTCTTAGAGGCTGCAGCAGAGGGCCCAATCTGTCAGAACCCCAAGAACAGGCCAGTAGAGATGCCTGAATACCAACACCCATTCTTATCAAAGAAGCCACTTCCAGTTGCTTGTCATTTGCAAATGGAAAATTACTTCTTTCTAAGGAAGTCTCACTGGGGAAATAGTTCACTCTTAAATTAGGCTCCCTTCCCAGCAGTAGATGACCCACAAATTCAAACCCAATAGCACTTTGAAGCTTCCTTGTATCTTAATTTTAAGTCACAGCCTTTTCCCCTCTTTTTTTTTATGCTATCTTGTTTTATTTATTTTTTTTCCGTTAGTTTTTTTTAATTTTAAATAGCTTGTTTTACATGTCAATCCCAGTTCCCTCTCCCTCCCCTCCTCCCGCACTCCCCTTCCACCCTCCCTCCCACCCTATTGCCACATACTTCCACATAGGGGATGTCTAGAGTCTATCATTTTACTCTTGGTAGGGTCAAGGCACTCCCCTAAGAGTCCAGGCTGAGAGAGCATCTCTCTTTGTGCTATAGGCACATGAAGACAGATTGTATACCAGGAATAGACACTGATCCACAGCTCAGAGCCCCATAGGTTGTCCAGGCCTTCTCACTGACACTCACATTTGGGGGGTCCAGATCAGTCCCATTCTGGCCTCCCCACTGTCGGTCTGGGGTCTAAGAGCACTCCCCTGTTCAGATCAGCTGTCTCTGCTGGTTTTGCCAGCCCATTCTTTGCCAATTTGCTCATCATTCCTCTCTCTCTGTCACTGGGTTCCTTGGGTTCAGTTCAGTGCTTAGATGTGTGTTTGCTTCTGCTTCCATCAGTCCCAGGATGAAGGCTCCCGGATAGTTATAGACATCAAGTTCATTATCAGGAATGGGCATTCGAGGTGGTCCTTCCACTATTGCTTAGCTTGCCAATTGATGTTATACCTTTAGATCACTCGAGGTCACTCTGGTGCCTGATCTGTCTTCGATCCTATGATTCCCTCTTCCCCCTATTCTACCCCCACCCCCTCAACTTCCTGTTCCCCCATGACCAACTCCCTTCCTCTTTACCCCCTCTATTCTTCCCAGGTCCCACTACCCCCCCCTCGCCCTGTTCCCCATCCATTCAGAGGATCTTGTCTCCATCCTCTTCTCTTGGGTACTATGTATATATGCATATCTTTTAGGTTCTTTCCTGTTTCCCAGACTCTCTATCTGTGGAAGTGCAGACTGGCACTATCCTGATCCATATCTAAAATCCATATATGAGTGAGTACATACCATGTTTGTCTTTTTGCGACTGGGTTACCTCACTCAGGATGGTTTCTTCCAGTGCTATCCATTTCCCTGCGAATTTCAAGATTCCATTGTTTTTTTCTGCTGAGTAATACTCCATTGTGTAAATGTACCACATTTTCTCTATCCACTCTTCAGTTGAGGGGCATCTAGGTTGCTTCCAGGTTCTGGCTATTACAAACAATGCTGCTATGAACATAGTGGAGCAGATGCCCTTGTTGTATGAACCTGCCTCATTTGGATAAATGCCTAAGAGTGGAATTGCTGGGTCTAGTGGTAGATTAATTCCCATTTTCCTGAGGAATCTCCATACTGATTTCCAAAGAGGCTGTATGAGTTGGCATTCCCACCAGCAGTGGAGGAGTGTTCCTCTCTCTCCACATCCCCTCCAGCATAAATTGTCTTCGGTGTTTTTGATTCTAGCCATTCTGACAGGAGTAAGATGGTATCTCAGAGTTGTTTTGATTTGCATTTCCCTGATGGCTAAGGATGTTGAGCACTTTCTTAAGTGTCTCTTGGCCATTTTAGCCTCCTCTACTGAGAATTCTCTATTTAGCTCTGTACCCCACCTTTCAAGTGGATCCTTTGGTGTTTTGGAGACTTGTTTCTTGAGTTCTTTGTAAATTTTGGAGATTAGCCCTCTGTCAGATGTAGGGTTAGTGAATATCTTTTCCCATTCTGTGGCCTGCCTTTTTGTCTTTTTGATTGTGTCCTTTGCCTTACAGCAGGGCGGTGGTGGCACACGCCTTTAATCCCAGCACTCGGGAGGCAGAGGCAGGCGGATCTCTGTGAGTTCGAGGCCGGGCTGGGCCTTTTCCCCTCTTACAAGTTGTTTTTGTATATGTTCTAGGATGCGTTTTGGGGTTTCTATGGGATTCCCATATGTACAAACATTAGTTTCTCTGTGTCTATATGTCCCTGTATGATTCTTCTGTTTTAGCTTGGCTTCTTTTTTGACTGTTTTGTCCTATTTGGATTTGTTGGGATTTTTATTTTCTTTTGCAGTTTATTTAATTATTATGCCTTTGATCACTGTTTGCTTTCTATAAAATGACAAGAAGTTTGTGGGTCTGGATGGAAAGACACATCGGAGTAACTGGGAGGAGTAGGAATAGTAGAAAGGGAAACCATAATCAGAATATTTTGTGTGGAAAAAATAAACTATTTTCAATAAAATAAAAAAGGCAAGTAAAATCTCTGGTTATTTCAGTAGTAATCTCAGAAAGAAAGGAAGACAGGAAGGAAGGAAGGAAGGAAGGAAGGAAGGAAGGAAGGAAGAAAGGGAAAAAGAAAAAAAAGTATGCCACCTTAGTGTTTACTTTGATTTCAATGGGTATATTCTTCATGATTTCTGCTGCACTAATCAAAATCTTTCTTTTTAAATAATTTTCTGGTACCCTAGACCTGAAAACTACTAAGCCAGTATTTTATTTCATAAGATGATTTATTTTGGTCAAAAGGTAAAGGCAACATTAGCCAATTAGAATTCAGAACAAGTGAAAACAAATTACTGTTTGTATTCTCATCTCTTTAGTGACCATTTGTAATCCTGCAGTGCAATTAAATTTCCTTACACATCAATAAAATAAGGAAAATCTTCATTTTTTTCCTGTTTTTCTCTGAGTTGTTGTTTTTATTCCTACATATTTCAAGATAATGTTTACATATTAAGTATACTAATTTTGAGTGTGTCTTTATTTTGGTTTTCCTAATCAATCTGTAAAATCTTGTTTAGTATATGTCTTTAATTTATGGCTTCTGTCTGTTCTCTCTTTGTATATAATATTTGTCATCTAAAATCATTATTATTTTCTCCTAGAATTTTGTGCATCAAGGTTACATTTTATTCCATTTACTTAAACCATTCATTCTCTCAAATATATGTATATGTTCATTTCACATATGTGGAAGATAGGAGGTTTCAATTCAATTTCATTTTACTTCAATTTACTAGTCACTGTTCAATTTTCCAGTCACTATTGTTGAATGAGCGATCCTTTTCTCACTGGTTAAAATGCAATATCTTTTACCCTGCAAGTATACATATACTCCCTTTACCCACACACTAATGTGTTCTTAAAGAAGAGATAAATTTTTCTATATTCTGATAATCTATATCCATTCTAAAATAGATCCTGGCTCATAGAAATTCCTTAGTGAGTATTTGTACCATATGATATGATTTTATTCATTATACAAGTACTTAATTTCCTTGAAATTCCTGCCATGCCTTGGATTGATGCGAAAACTCTAAAAGAGTGAATTAATTTTCTGAACTTACAAAGGATTTCCTTAAACCAATTTTGGATTTCTCCTTCTTTTCCTCTGCTTATAATATTCTTCTTATCTTTTCCATAATTTTAATTCAGGAGTTCAAGTGAAATTCTCTGGAGGACTACATTTTCATTATTTTGAATACAATATACATAGACAAATGATGTCCATGTCTATTGTTATGCACTCCTTTAGAGGACTATGGGATATTCCCAATGTAGTAATTCCAACTGAACCCCTTGCACTCTCACCAAAAATGTCACTTTGAAAGTGACTTTCTTACATGTAAACCTTGATTCCTCTTCATTTTCTTATGTAAACTAAAATCACTTATTACCTTTGCTATTCCATCACAACATAAAATAATGTAAAGCAGCCCTGACAATGGAATATGGCCATTATGAACAAAGTCACAGCAAGGCCATCAGACGGTTTGGCATTCCTCTAGTTCCCAAGCTCTTAATTGCTGGGCTGCCTTGATAGGACTGTGCGTGTACATGTGATCTTTTCAGAGTTTCCTTCCCCTCTGAGTGGATAAGGCTGCTATTTGGCTGAAGTAACAAAGAAAGCTCTCAGAAAGACAGTGGCTATGGATAGAGATTATTTTTGAAACTGGTAGACTGCATTGCAAAAAATAGTGGTAGCTAGTGACATGAAGTTTAAATGTTGAAAATGGCCTGTCTTCTGAACTCTGATTTTTATTTGTGTTTCTTTGAAGAGTACATAGGGCTGGAGCAAGTGCAGCAAACTCATTTCTTGTCATCATGTCAGAGAGGCTCCGGAGCACAGGGCCCTTTTCTTGCACTGAGAAATGCAAAGCCCCTCAGAGATGCAGCCCTCGAAACAGAGTGTGATTACAGGTTCAACTGACTGTGAAAAGAGAATGCACAAAGGACAGGAGACAATGATGAAGCAAAGGCTGCGAACCAAATACATCCAGATACCAATTTTTAAACTACCTATGTAATCTTTTTTTCAGAGAATATGTAGGTGGTACTACGAAAATTATAAATCAATTAAGTATACTTTTATAAAAGACTTATTGACACTAAAAAATCAGCATTCGATTCCATTATCTATTATGATATTAGGATATGATTTTCCAACTACCAATATTTTTACATAAAAGTATTAAGGCAAATAGAATGGTTTGTCTAGCATCCTTGCTGTCGTGCATAGCAATAATGTATATTTACTGTTTGTTCCATTCAATTTTCTTACGTGTCACAATAAAAAAGAGCCCTTTTAAAAAATCCATAACTGACCCTTTATGGTCACTTTACTGAAGTAGTTCTTTTCAAATCTTTCATACAGTGCACATTATCTTTGGCTGTATCTATTCATAGTTGATGAAAGTACCTTTCAAATTTCCTTCATTCTCTATCGTCAAAGGATTTCATTATTGAGGGGCACATTTGCATTCATAGTAATTACAGGTACAGCGATGAGTCTAGCCAATGACGGCTTCTAAATTCCAGATATTCTCCCCATTATATTTAAGCTGAAATTCTACTTTGCTTTAAAATGTCTAATTATATCACTGCCTCTCTTGTAGAGATATTTTTGAGCAGAAACCCCTGACTTCTTTACTATTCCAGTTTTATAAATGTCCTCATTTCATTTTTCTCCTAACTTTCTCCTTGATGTAGTAACATCCTGATAACTCTAAGAGAGCAGCAGGGCAGCCACTCAAAGCCTGAGAACCTGGGGAACTTCATTGTCCTATTATCTCTGTTTCACTGAATTGTGTCCTTACTGTGCTGACTGGGTGTTACTCAGGCTAAGCAATAGAGTGATAATAAACTTTCTTCCCTTTCTAGTGCAAAACATCATTTAGATGCTTAATTACACGAAAAAGTCATTTGCTGCTTTATATATATCCTTCCTAGGTGCATAATCCTTTAATTATTAATCAATTCATAATTCTGGACTTAAAATTTGCTTTGTGTATGACTACACCAAATGTTATGAAGTATCTATTTCAAGTAATTATGAATACATTTCTGTTGATTCTTCAAAAAATTTGAGATATTTGTAGATTAATTAGTCATTAGTTAATTCTGTTTACATATCTCTGAATTTATTTTTGAGATCATGTAATCTAAAATTAAATCTCCAAGCTCATGGAAAAACGTAGGTTGCTCTATATTGAAGACATTTGTATTGGGCACAGGTTCAAATAAAGAGAATTCTATTTCCTCATGGTCTGGGGGGTAAATGTAGAATTAGGAAAACAACTCAGCACAAATTATTCAAACACTGCATTTATTTTGACAGCAAAAATAAATGGTAGATTGGAGGATCTTAGCCTGAGAACTTCTGGCCTTCTGTTAGCACCAATCCTTTTTCTTCTGTGCCAACCTCATGTGTTCCTTCTAAAGACTTAGTCTGAGAAAACAACAAGAATTCATGTCAGAACATGGTCTTTAACCATCTAGAAAGGAACAGAATTATAGCTGTTTTGAAAGGACTTTGGCAGATTAACTTCTAAAGATTAACTTCGTCTGCTTTGCAGAAGGTGGGACACAGGACTGAGCATAGTACTTGAGGAGCATTTTCATCACAGTTCAAGGAAACTTAAATGTTTATAAGCAAAGTATTTCCCTGCTAAGGTTTGAGGATGTCCGTTCCAAAAGTGTGTGGTGGGGTCTCCGTCCCCAGCAGCACAGGGTTAAAAGATAAAATTCCTTATGCTTTTCATACCAGCTTGGGACTACTGAAACATTAAGATTTGTCAACTGACCAGTGACTGGGTTCTCTGCCTCTCTAGGCTACTCTAATAACCATTGTTGACTGACTTGACATAATGTAATGAAAGCTAAGCTAGTAAATCCTCTAAATTATTCTACTGGCCTGATTCTTGTTTCACCTCTTTGTCTTTCCACCAAATGTGGTCTTCTGCTATGGTATTCTATAATAAGTAGGACCTCACCTCCCTATGTGATAGGACCCAGACATTGGAATTCACAGGTTCCAGAAATTCAAATTAATGCATTGTTAAAACTCTACAAGCTCATCTTTCTGTGGTACTTTACACCATTCGAGTGTAAAACAGACTAAGGCATTCCACTTAACATAACATGTTTTATTTCAAGACAGTTTTTCTCCTTGTAGCTTTGGATCCTTTCCTGGCACTCATTCTGTAGTCCATGCTGGCCTGGAACTCACAGAGATCTGCCTGCCACTGCCTCCCAAGTGCTGGAATTAAAGGCATGTCCCACCACCTCCTAGCTACATTTTTTCCCAGGTGGTTAAAGCATATCAAAGAGGGACACTTTTTTTACAAAGTGAATGCAAAGTGCAAAATCTTTCAGACGTATGCATATGTCAATGAATTGTCTTTGGGAACTGGAATTCACTAAATGTGTTTTCTATGGAGTGAAGTGATAAAGAGCGCCTTGGAGTCCAGCCCCAAGGTCCCCTTCAGGGTTTAGATTGGACACTACAGGAAGCAAAAGGCATTTAGGGTATCTGAGGATGAATGAACACTTTCACACTGAGATGTTCCAAATAAGTCTCTTTATTCTACTGCTTCTATTCTAGTTCTCCTGTCATAATTCTAGTTCCTTCTAGGTTTCTACTTCACTCACCTAAAAACAGTCCTCCTCCAGGAGGCTGGAATCAATGAAAAAAAAATCCCAAGAGTTACCGCTCATTGGTCTAATGCACATTCCTAGGGTAAGCATAAGGTGCAGAGCCATTTACCATGGCAAACAAGGTTTGAAAGTTATAGGAGTAAGACTGTGATCAGAGCCTGATGGCAGAGTATCTACAGGTCTTTTATTAGCTAGACTTTGCATGCTAAGTATTGCCATACTTATCTTAGGGTGCTTTGTGTATCAATCAACCTTGGTTGGACACCTGCAACTCTGATTTGCTGGAATTACATATGTGTGTTGTGAGGAGCCGCCCTCGCTATCGCTATTGCCGTTAGAAGATGGCGCTGACATCCACTGTCAGTTGGAGTTAACTGTCGCTGTCAGTTGGAGTTAACCGTTTAAACTGTGCCTCTCCCGTGACGTCATCTGGGGTGATGTGCAAACCACCAATCCCGGCTCTACACATCTCACTCGGAGCTCCTAGGCTTATATAAGGGGCTGGGTTTCTTAGCTTGGGGTCTCCCTCTAAGAAGCTGATCATCTATCTCTCAAGATGCATTAAAGCTTTACTGCAGAAGGATCCGAGTGTTCTGCGTCGTTCTTGCTGGCGAGACGGTAGCGCGGGACATCTGGTGCCGAAACCCGGGAACTCTTCAACATCGCCGGCGCCGCGGGAGACCCCCTCGGAAAACGGGGCGGATTCAGAACTGCAGGGACGTAGGTTCAGAGAGGTATGCTTTATCCTGAACAACCCTTTTCTCGACTTTGGCCTTAGTTTGTCATCACCGTGGGACGGGTCAGTGGAGGCTTTGGTGCTAGTCCTGTTTGTCCTTCTCCTTCATCGTGGCTGGTGCTGACAGAACGGCGCTGTCCGTCTGGCGCTGTCCATCTGGCGCTGTCCATCTGGCGCTGTCAGTCTGGTGCTGTCAGTCTGGTGCTGTCAGTCTGGTGCTGTCAGTCTGGTAACGGAGTTGAGCGCGTTTTTTAGATAAGCTGTCAGCGCGATGGGGTCGTCACAGTCAGTGGTTACAGCCTTACAGACTGTGCTAAAACAAAGAGATCTTAAAATTGCACCACGAACACTTCAAAATTTTGTGAAGGAGGTAGATAGAGTGGCACCATGGTATGCTTGTTCCGGGTCCCTCACTGTGGCCTCATGGAACAAGCTAGGTAAAGAACTAGACAGGAAGCATGCAGAAGGAGATCTCTGCTTAGGTACCAAAGCCATTTGGAAGCTAGTTAAAAACTGCTTGGAGGATGAGGCCTGTCACCCTGCTATAATAGAAAGTCAGGGAACCTTAGAGGAAGTTCAGGATAGCATGTCAGAAACTGAACGGAGTGAGAGAATGGGAGCTCGCAAAAGAAAAGACATGTCTAAGAAAAAAGGCCCTCCCCAGGAAGTTAAGAAAGGGGGAGAGAAAGAAGGGAGTTATCATTCACCCCTTAACAAATCTAAGAAAAAGAAAAAGCCAGAATCTAGTCTATACCCTGCAGTAGAGCTAGAAGCCTTGGAGCTAGATAATTCTGATTCTGACACTCTGGATTCTAGCGAAGAAGGTGGTCTAGAGGAGGAGGTGGCACGGTATGAGGAAAAAGATATCACCCTGATAGACACCGGCCACTGAAAACAAAAATGAATGTGAGGCCACCGCCTATAAATCCGGCGGGCTCACGCCTCTCAGCGCCTCCGCCATATGAGCTTCGGCTGAATACTGGTACTGACTCCTTTTTACCTTTAGAGGAACGGAGAAAAATACAAATGGCTTTTCCAGTATTCGAGAATGTGGAAGGCGGAAGAGTACATACCCCCGTAGATTACAATCAAATTAAAGAATTGGCCGAATCCGTTCGTAATTATGGGGTCAATGCTAACTTTACCACATTACAGGTGGAAAGGCTTGCTAATTTTGCCATGACTCCCACTGACTGGCAAACGACAGTGAAAGCAGTGCTTCCCAACATGGGACAATACATGGAATGGAAGGCTCTCTGGTATGATGCAGCCCAGGCACAAGCTAGAGTTAATGCCACGGCTGAAGATGAGAATCAGAGGCAGTGGACATTTGAAATGCTGACAGGTCAGGGTCAACATGCCCTTAATCAAACCAACTACATCTGGGGCGTCTATGGTCAGGTGTCGGCCGCCGCTATTAAAGCATGGAAGGCCCTCACAAAAAGGGGAGAGTCCAGTGGACACCTTACAAAGATTGTCCAAGGACCCCAAGAGCCATTTTCAGACTTTGTGGCCAGAATGACAGAGGCCGCCAGTCGCATCTTTGGTGATTCAGAACAAGCTATGCCCCTGATTGAGCAACTTGTCTATGAACAAGCAACCCAGGAATGTCGAGCGGCTATCGCCCTCGCAAAAGCAAAGGTTTACAAGATTGGCTCAGAGTGTGCAGGGAGCTGGGGGACCCCTAACCAATGCAGGACTAGCTGCCGCCATTTTACAAACGCACAGGTATAGAGATTTATCTAATCGAAAAGCTTGTTTTAATTGTGGGAGAATGGGGCACCTTAAGAAAGATTGTCAAGCCCCTGAAAGAACAAGAGAATCGAAGCTTTGCTATCGTTGTGGTAAAGGTTATCATAGGGCTAGCGAATGCAGGTCAGTCCGGGATGTAAAAGGGAGGCTTCTGCCCCCTATTGAAGAATCCAAGGTACCCCAATCAAAAAACGGGTCACGGGGCCCATGGTCCCAGGGCCCTCAGAAATATGGGAACCAATTTCAGAAAAGCAATCAAGAGGAAGTAGAGGTTTCCGAGGAACCTCCGGAATGGACTTGCGTGCCGCCTCCGACTTCTTACTCATGCCCCAAATGAATGTTCAACCGGTCCCAGTCCATTCCCCTGGACCTTTGCCCCCTGCCACCATTGGGCTTATTCTGGGCCGTGGCTCCTTAACTTTACAGGGACTCATTATATATCCTGGGATTGTTGACCCATATCATAAAGAGGAGATTCAAGTTCTCTGTTCTAGCCCTCGGGGTGTATTTTCTATAAAGCAGGGAGATAGAATTGCA